>NW_005842484.1:195309-226927 GCF_000455745.1 Alligator sinensis
AACTGTAGCCAGCATGTGGTCTGCTAGCTAATGCACAGGCACCTCCTCAGCAAGGCAGAGAGAAGGGAGGAATGAATTCTTAGCAGGGGGTGGTGAGGGGAAGGAGGGGGAGCTGCAGCCAGAGAGCACAGCCAAGTGAAGCTTTGCCTCATGCTTCCTACAGAGCCAGATTGGGAAGGTGTGCCTCCTGATAACAGAGGTGTGTGGGGCAGTTTTACCCATGGTGGCAGGACCCCAGGGCAGAAGCTACTACCACCAGGTAGAACTGCCCCACATACCTCCATTTTCAGAAAGCACATTGGAACCGAACCAGGAAGAGCTACGGTAGAATTGGCATACTGGCCTGGGATGCAGGCAGCTATGCCTTTCTCCTGTTGCTGCTTCTTGGTTTGGTTCCAACATGAAAAAGAGGGCAGCTTCACCCTGCAGCAGTGGTAGCAGGAGAAGTGCCAGCATCACAACACCATTGGCAGGTTGTCATTGCACTGTGGGGGTGCCACAGCACCGTAGTTGAGAACCACAGCTAAAGATTCTTTCTAGAGCCACTTGCTTGGCTTGTCCATGTTGCATGTGGAACTTTCTTCTATTTCATTGTGCTTCCTTCTCTCTCTCTCCCCCCACCTCTATTCAAAATATATTTGTACCCTGTTGAGACCAAGTACTATATAGTAAAAAATGTTGGTATGTGCTTAACAGCTTATATAATTTCATCCTATTTGCACAAAATGTCATGGCAGTTATATGTTAGTAGAGAATGGTCAAGTCATGTATGCTATTTTAAATATATACATTTTGCTGTATTAAGGTGTATGTCAACTGTATTTAATTATGAAAGATTGGACATCTAGACACAACATTCTCTATTCCACTGTAATCGTATGACTAAAACAAAGGAGTGTAACTACTTTATCAATTTATTTATTGAAAATTCACTACATCATGAATATTACTTGTATCCTGGAACATATGTTGTTATGAGAGACTTGATAAAGAACAGGCTACCTAATCAGTAAATTAAAGATACTTATTTATAAATGTCAAGTGTTTCAGTTAGTAAATCCACACTGAAAAACATAATGTAATTACCATTTCATAAGAGCAATTGCTTGCACAAACCAAAAAAAGCATGTCGCAGTCTAGAGCTTAACCTGCAAAGTACATTAACTATAAACACTGAATTTAAGGATTATTTTTTACATACACAAACATTAAGTGCTTTTTCTAAGGCATTTTAGAAGAAGATTGAAGATATCAGACAATTAAAGAAAAGAAGGGCTGAAAGGGACCTCAAAAGGTCAAGTCCAGCCCCAGATCAAGGCAGGATCATCCCTGACTGACCCATCCCAGCCAAGAGTCTATCTAACCTCATCTTGAAAACTTTCAAGGATGAAGATTTCACAATTTTTCTAGGCAGCCTGTTTCAATGCTTGTATACCCTCAGAGCCCTGCCATACATTTAGATTAAAACTGGATAGAAACTACCTATATAATTATTATATATTTTCAATCACTAATCGTGTAGCTGGTTAGCTCTTTTTATAGCTGGAGAGTCATTTTTATGGTGTGATAATTGTTTGAAAGTGTGGCTGGTCTAAATTTCTTGCATGATTAACCAGTTAATTGTGTGATAATTACTTTGCACTTGTGGTGGGTCTTTCTTTGCGTGCATGGCTGGGGTACATTTATTGCATGACTAATCAGTTAATTATGCAGTACTTGTAATGTGTACCAGAGCCCTCATAGTCAGAAAGTTCTATCTAATCTCTAATTTATATATTCCCTGCTCTAGTTTGAAGCCAACATCTTAGTTAATTTGGGTTACATGTTTTCCATGCATAAGAGGAAGTCCTGTATGTCTGGCTTCTTTATTTATATGAACAAATGACTACTAGAATGCACACATTCTTAAACATGATCATGCAGGTTAGTGCAAAATTTTTGTAGTCAATATTTAGGAAATATGTCTGGAAAAAAGGCCCCTTTTCTCAGAAGTGAACGAAGACATATTGAGTAATACTGGTGCAAATATTTTGTATGAGTGAATGGGCTATGGTGGGAGACCAGGAAATTGTTTAATATATACCAACTTGTGCATCAATTCTGAGTTTGGTCTATTATGTTTAAAGATTTAGCAAGAAGTGATGTTAATTCAGTATGAAGTCAAACACATTTTGTAACAAACTGATAGTTTCATTGAATTGTTTCTATGCAAAGTGAGTTTTTCGTCAGTACTGAAACTTCTATTTATTACTATAAAACCTTGTATGAAGGTTTCATAGTGGTATGTAGTACTACTCCCTGCAGTATTTACTGTCCACAGTGTTTTATCTTAGTTCATTTAAAACACAAATGTTGCATAATTTGCTTAAATTTCAGTTAATCAAAGCAATCTACTCAAAGAGATCATGTTGTTCCTGTCAAGCAGATGATTAAATGTGTGTAATTTAAAAGTTTTAGGCTCTTATGCTGCTTTACTCTTTCCTTTTAATTCTCTTTAAACAACATATAGGGTATAATTTCTTTTTTTAAATTGTGAGTTAAACTATATAATCTATACTTATCAAGAATTCAGCATAATCATCAAATATCTATTTAAGAGTACCGATTAAAAACAAAGTATATTAGATTAACAGAAATATATATTATGAAGTAAGGTAACTACTGTCTGTATCACTTCTTCTCTTTCCTGCAACCATGTATGCAATTTTTGTGCAGTAACTAATGAGAGTTTATGATGTAGCAAAGTTATCACTTCTTCACCATGTCCCTAAAACACCCAACAGAACAGATCTGACCCATGGAGTCATATCTTCTGGCCCGGGAGGCTCTTAGGGGGTCCAGAAATTTGTTGGGAGAGTAGAAATGGCAGTGTCATTGCCATTGCCTTTCCTCTGCCGCCAAACTTCCAGACCCATGGTGCGGGTGTGTGGACCACAAAACGTGGACCCACATAGCAAGTCACACTACTCAGCTAGATCTGGTAGGTGGGTGGAGTGGGGCCAGACTGGGACACTGCAGGGCTGGGTCCAGTAGGCAGGCAGCATGTGGCCAGACTGGTGTGGCTGACAGTGTCAGTGCGGGGCCAGATCAGGGTGGCATGCGACTGGATCAGGGCAGTGAGGGGCCAGATGGGGGTGGTAGGTGGCACATGGCTGGATTGGAGTGGGGCAAAATGTGGCCCATGGACTAGCTCCATGCAGGATCCAGCCCAGACACTGACCCAGTATCACTTATCCAGCCCATGGGTCCAGAATACTGGGTGCCACTGCCCTAAAATAACCTTTTTGTATCTATTTATCATGATAAATCTGTTAATTTTAAATCCTTCAGCTCTGTTGATGGTTCATAATTGAATGTACATAGAAACTGTTCTTTCAAGTCATAAAGTAACTGGCAAAAGAATGGATTTAAGAGTACAGATTATTCATTCAAGTCATAAAGTCAAGCCATCACTGGAGTCAATAGGAGTCTTCCAGTTCACACCAGCTGAAGATCTGATCCATAAGCGCCTGACAGATGTTAATTTAAATGTGCAATGGCATCTAATCCAGCAGTGCCAGGGCTGTTAGAGCCCTCCTGTGGTCCCCGGAGCTGTCATCAGGACCTCAGCAATGCCCTGGGCAGTCCCAACCAGTCAGTGATCAGTTAATTGGGAGGGTCTCAGGGTTTGAGACCTGGGGCAGTCCCTGCTGCCCATTCAGTTTAAGGCACAGTGGAAACTAGCTGCAAAGTTACTATACACATTTTTTGTATTAACTTGGTAGCAGGCTTCCTGTTTTATTGCACCATTAATCCCCTGAATGCATGGCCAGTTTACACTTTATCATGCAATTAACTAATCGCATCTTAAGTGCAACATCTGCCTAGGGCCATAGTTCTAGTTATTGTGCTGCTGTTTCTACTTAATATATGGAGTGAGGAAATAGAACACCAAAAACTTGCTGTGTGAATTGGGGCAATTGTTTTACTTCTTTCTACCTCAGTATCTGAGTCTATAAAATAGCACTGATGGCATTTATGTATTTTACAAAGGTGTCAAGACTTTGATTATATTTCTATGAGTTGTTACCCTTAAATTACCGAGTATTACATTGGAATATAGGCATGAGCTGCTGCATAATCCATTTTACATTTGAACAATAGATTCAGTTGGCCATGTCTGTGGAAGGCACTTTCTCATGAAAACTGTGCTTCTTGTTAAATTACATCTGAAGCACAGATCACTTCTCCATTGGCCTATGAGCTTGCCTTATATCACAGCATAGAGATCATAGATAATCTTTCTCCTCAGTATTCCAGATAGTTCAGCAATATATATACTTCCCTCATCTGTTGCTGTATTAGAGGGCATTTGCAAATTTAGAACCCAAGAGCCTCTATAGGATTTGGTCCAATCAGATAAAATATTATTCACTGTTACCAAGGCTGAGAGCAAGCCCCAGTTGAACTTATTTTAGCTTTCTCTCATATCATTAGAGGTTTCCAATTCAAAATCTCTGAATTAATATTATTTATGGAGTATTTAAAATAATATCATTTTCTGTTTTGGGATATAGAACTTTGGGGATTGAACGTTTTACTTGTTATTGCTCATTCCAGTATATGTGAGTTTCTCCCCTCCCTCCCAGCTAAATCCCAAAGTTCTTGAAATAATAGTTTTCATTTGCAAATACTTATATCTGTAGCCCTGATCTCTCTTTCCTCATCAGAAGTAAAATAATTACATTTCAGAATAGGTGAACCATGTGACCCTTGCCATATTGCCCTACCAGTTCTGCTTGACTTTACTTCAAAAAATCTAAAAGTTGAACACAAATATGAACAATTGAGCTAGCTGACATGATACTGGCCATCATTTTGTGGACAGCAGAGAGTAGTGGTTCTCACTTCTTTAGACTCAAGGCACCCCTCATTAGACTCATGGCACCCCTTCAAAATGCCAGCCCTTAACTTTCACTTATTTTTTTGACTATGGGAAAAGAATGGAGCATTTCTTCTGTTGCAAATAATTCAGGAAGACCACAACAGGTCAGAACATTTTTGACGCTATTAATTCCTATTTGAAATCTTTGAATTTCTTTCTTATGAATCATTGTGCAGGTGTTTGTACATCTAACAGTGTTAATTTTGAGTGGCACCCCCAGCAGCCTTAAGAGAACCTTACAGAACCCCGGGATGCTGCATCACCCTGGTTGAGAATCACTGGTATAGATGAAGACAAGGTTTGTCCATTCTTTTGCCAGTTATTTTTTATTAAAACCTACAATGACTGAGATTTGATCATAAGCCACTGAGAATATTGAATATCACTTGTTCTTCTCTACACTGTTTTCAAAATAATAGTATATCTGCTAACAACTAGTTTACCTCCCCAGAGAGGTGTTCATTCTATCTTGATATTTTTGTAGTGAAGACAACACTTGCAGGAATGAGTTTATTCTCTGCTCAATTACTGGCTTCTTTATTTCTTTAAGGATGGGGTCATGATTGACCACAAGATGAACATGAGTCACCAATATGATGCCACAGTTAGCAGAGTGAACAAAACTCTGGCTTGCATCTGCCAATGCATCTCAAGCAAGACCCAGGATGTCATCCTCCCACTGTACTTGTTGTGCACACAGGGCATACAGTGTGAATTAAAAATAAGCAGGAATCTTATCAGGGGATAAGGCACAACGCTGCATTTATTGGAGCATAAAACATAAAACATGCAACATGAAAAGAATAAAGAACAGTAAGGTTATCTGCTTCACTCATTCCCATTCATACTTATTAATTAATTAATTCATTCATTCATACAAAAGAAACATGTACATACACATAGATAGTTAGACAGTCCTGAAAAGGTTAAGGTGTTACCAAGTTCTAAAGTTGCTCAGATCAGTTTAGTGGCCAGCCAGACGAACCATGAGGGATGGAGTCAGGTCTTGTTAGACATGCCAAAACTCCTTCTTGCCAGTGGAAAGACCCAAAGCCTTGTCTTTGTATTCATTCTTTATAGTGATAGCTGTCCATACAAGCCTATGGATTCCGCTGAGTCAGATGTGAAGGTCATCCTCCTTGTCCTGTTGGCAGGCTGGAAGTGGTAGGACATGATCTTCTGGCTTTGTGGTCTGCAATCTTCAGGGGGATCTTGCCTGCAGTCTTCAGCTGTCAGGGTGAAGTATGATCTAGTATTTGGTAATCCTTAACTGCTGACTCGACGTCGCTGCAGCCTTTAACCGTTAAAACACCTGCTGCAAGAGGGCTATCTTCCTTCACGTAGTCACATACATACATCGTTCACTCTTTCTTTACCTTTTTCCATACTGTAAACCTTACACAAGCATTTTCCTTATACTAAATTTAAGTTCTAGAATCATGAGACCAATAGATCAAATATATTATGCTAAGCAAAAGGAAATTTTAAATAAATGGTTAATTCCAGAACACTAATAATGCCTGATCAAAATATTATAAAAAGTAAATCATAACAAGATTAACTTTAGCTTAATGGTTAAATATTTCATTATATAAAAAGAAAAATAACAATATAGGCAATCAAAGCAATTATAGTTACTGCAATACTACATGCTCGGTCTTGGTGAGGCTGTAGCTGGAGTACTGCATCCAATTCTGGGCTTCATAATTCAGGAAGGATGTGGAGAAGCTTGAAAGAGTCCACAGGAGAGCCATGCACATGATCAGAGGGCAAGAGAACAGGCTTTATGAAGACAGGCTAAGAGTCATGGGACTTTTCAGCCTGGAAAAGCGCAGGCTCAGGGGTGACCTGGTGGCAGCCTATAAGTACATAACGGATGTCCATCAGGATATGGGGGAATGTTTGTTCACCAGAGCATCCCCATGACAAGGTCCAGTGGTCACAAACTCCTTCAAGACCATTTTAGGCTGAACATAAGGAAAAACTTCTTTACTGTCAGAGCCCCCAAGGCCTGGAACAGACTCCCCCCAGAGGTGGTGAAAGCTCCTGATCTGGACACTTTTAAGAAACATTTGAATGCTCATCTTGCTGGGATCCTTTGACCCTAACTGATTTTCTGGCCCTTGGGCACGGGGCTGGACCAGATGATCTTAAGAGGTCCCTTCCATCCCTAATGTCTATGAAATCTATGAAACTGGTGACAACTTGGGTGGTGATTGACTGACTTATATGGATATATGTCCATTGACATATACACTAAGAACATCCATCTATTTTATTAAAGTCACTACCAATTTTTTATATTTATTAAGCTAAAAGGAAGTATGATAGGTATGCTAGGCATGTAGAACAGCTATATAAATAACAGTGGGCATGTCTACATGTGCATTAACGTGCCATAATTATAGCACATTCAGTTTTAGTACCTGTATTAACAGGTACTAAGTTAATGTGCTGTAATCAGTGTTACTGTACAGTAGCACTGGAGCACGACTTTTAGGTGACACTAATACGCAATAGATTAATTCTAATTGACAGCTTTCACCGTGATGCGCTAATGTGCACTAGAATTAGTCTACTGTGCTTTTAGCGTCTCATGTAGACATGCCTAGTGTGCAACAAATAAGTAAATTTAGCAAAGTACATTCTCTTGTGACTGTTGATATTTTAACACTTTTTTTCTTGACAACAACACTCTGGAATCATTTTCATTTAACTGAAAAAACTAATTTTAAAAAAGGCTTAATTTTTCAGTTGCCAAAATGAAAATGGCTTTAAATTGATACCTGAAGCAGAAGAAAACCCATAGAGTGGACAACTAGTTGTTATAAGGTATAGAAAGGGGTAAAGCTTACCACTGTTCATTGTTGGTTTGTATTTTCAGAATCCAGATGAAGACTCTTAAACAAGTTAGAAGGAAAACAGATGGACAATAGGGTTCAATACTGAAATACCATGGATGTTCCACTGGGATTTTTTTAACCCCACTGCTGTGGACATGCCTATGACACTGATCAACTGTACCTTTTTTTGTAATGGAGGAAAGTCTGGAGCCAGTAATACATCTGAAAAATAGTGATAGTACCTCGCTTAGGATGTTTGAGAATACAAAGGTCTGCATAATATAATTATCTAGAGCTTGGTTTCTATACACCAGTGGATAGCCATAAAAGCTTAAGAAGAAATAAAAAAAAGATGTACTCCTACATTGGATCAGAAGCCCTGGGATGGAAATATCTCATTCAAAAGGAATGAATGATATTTCAGATAGTATTAAATATTTTACATAATTGTTATTGCTAACAGGACAAAGCATATTTCCAGAAATGCAGGTATACTTGTCTTTTATTTTCTTTTTTTTTCCTTTTTTTTTAAAACTAAATTCAGTCAGTACTCCCCACTTTAGATACCTTATTTCCAAATTTCTTGATCCTAGCCAGGGATGCCAAAAGGTCTACAATTCAAGCATAATCTCTTGCCCACTGTCACACCAAACATTAATCAAGTAGTATGTAATAAACAAGGGGAAAAACCCTCCCAAGCGGCATATATGAGAGGAAAAGAAAACATTTTCTGGTTCATACCATGTTCGGTCATGCAATGCAAAAAGCACAAATCAAAAACCAAGGATGAACTTGGTTAATGTAAGGAAATACACTAAATCTTGGACAATGCAATGTGCTCAGACAAGCCTTGGAAATATAATTTTAGGTTGATTTTACAGTATGCAGATTAACAGAGAAAAATATGACTAGAGTTGGATAGAGATCTTTCCACTGTAATGTTGCCATGCTGTTTAATCCTTTTTATTTAAACAGTGAATGCATTTCACATCACGGCATAATAAATTTATGTTACTATGGAAGCACAAAATAATGTTGTTTCAGTTGTCCTAGGAAACACAGAAACAGTGCTTTATATTGTCACACTATAGCTCGGGATTGATAATCATAGTCCTTTCTATCCTGCAAAGAGTCCTCCTAACTTGAGCATTTGCCCTCCTATCCCTACGTTAGGTGCAGTAGGAGAGAATTATTTATTATGATCTTCATGCATTTTGGTTTCACTCAACATGAGCTAGACTGGGGTGACCAACCTGCAATGCACATGCCACACAGGAATCCTCTGATAATGACTCAGGTCAGCTCATGGAGGCTGTAAGGACAAGGGATGTGGTTGTCATGGGTGACCTAAACTACCCAGACATCTGCAGGGAGGATCAGCCAACCAGGTCTAAACACTCATGTAGGTTTTTAGCCTGCATACAGGACCTCCACCTAACCCAGGAGGTACATGATTCCACCAGAGGAAATGCCTTGCTGGACTTGGTCCTTGCAACAGGTGATGACCTGGTGAGGGATGTGCGGGTGCTTCATTACCTAGGTGTTAGTGACCATTGTCTGCTGGAATTTACTATCCGGCCCAGGGTGGTTAAAGCAAGCAGTAAGGCAAAAGTCCTTGACTTCAGGAGGGATGACTTCAATGAGCTAAGGAAATTAGTAGGAGAGACATTGGGGACTCTGAGATGGGAGTCCAGGATGGGTGGTTGTTCCTTAAGGAGGTGATCCTCTGAGCTCAGAGGGAGTCAGTCCCAACAGGAACCAAAGGGGGCAAGAGTGCTAAAAAGCCCCCTTGGCTCAGTAAAGGCATCCAGGATGGCCTGAGGGCAAAAAAGATGGCATACAATCAATGGAAGCAAGGGGCTATCACCAAGGAGGATTACACCTCCGTTGCTCATGATTGCAGGGAGGTGGTTAGGAAGGCCAAGGCAGAGACCGGACTAGGGCTGGCGACCAGAATTAAGGATAACAAAAGGTCCTTTTTCAAATACATAGGGAGTAAGAAGAAGGCACCAGGTAATGTGCAGCCCCTACAGGACAGGCTTGGCAATCTGGTGATTGCAGCAAAGGAAAACTGATCTCTTCAACGAGTTCTTTGCCTCCATATTTCTGAGCAGGGAAGCAGGACAACTCCTCCAACTATGATTATGGACAGGCTCAGGGGATATGATGCCATGCCTAGGGTCAGGGACAATCTTGTAAGGGAATTTTTGGAGGGGCTGGACATGTTTAAATCAGTAGGTCTGGATGCTCTTCATCTGTGGGTACTGAGGGAATTGGTGGAGGTCATAGCAGGGCCCCTGGCATGACTGTAGGAGTGATCTTTGTGCTCTGGCCAGGTCCCAGAGGACTGGAAAAGGGCCAATGTGTTCCTCATTTACAGGAAGGGGAAAAAGGAGGACCTGAGTAACTATAGGCCAGTTAGTCTCACCTCGGTCTTTGGGAAGACCTTTGAGAAAATTATCAAGGAGCACATCTGCGGGGGCCCAGCATGGGAGGTAATGCTCAAGGGCAACCAACATGGGTTCATTGCAGGCAGATCCTCCCTGACTAACCTTGTTTCCTTTTATGACCAGGTCACAAAGTCTTTGGATATGGGCGCTGAGGTGGATGTCATCTACCTGGACTTCATGAAGGCCTTTGACACTGTTTCTCACCCCATTCTCATTAAAAAGCTAGGTGACTGTGGCATTGATGCTTACACAGTCAGATGGGTGGCAAATTGGCTTAATGGTTACACCCAGAGAGTGGTGGTGGACAGGTCATTTTTGACTTGGAGGGATGTGGGCAGTGGAGTTCCCCAGGGCTTGGACCTCGGGCCTGTGCTATTCAACATCTTTATCAGTGACTTGGAGGTGGGCGTGGAAAGCATGCTGTCCAAATTCGCTGATGACACAAAGATATGGAGAGAAGTGGACACACTGGAGGGGAGGGACAGAATCCAACTAGATCTAGACAAGTTACAGAGGTGATCAGATGAGAATAGAATGGAATTCAATGCAAACAAGTGCAAGGTACTGTGTCCAGTTCTGGGTGCTGCACTTCAAGAGAGATGTGGCTAACTTTGAGAAGGTCCAGAGGGTGGCCACTCTCATGGTCAGGGGGCAGCAGGCCAGGCCCTACGAAGATAGACTAATGGGCCTGAATCTATTCAGCCTCCATAAGAGAAGATTGAGAGGGGATCTGGTGGCCGTCTATAAACTCACCAGGGGGACCAACAGACAATAGGTGAAGCTCTGTTCCCCTGGGCACCACCTGGGATAACAAGGAATAATGGCCACAAATTGATTGAGAGCAGGTTCAGGCTTGATATCAGGACTAAATGAAAGTGCTTTAAGGTAGACACATAACTGGTTGAATCATCCTGCTCAATGACCAGCCATCAATGGCTCAATGTCTATTTGGGATGATGTATCAAGCGGGGGGTTCCCAGGTGCCTGTCCAGGGTCCAGTATTGTTTAATGTAGATGCTTGCCCATAGTGAGGGAAGAAAGAAAACTATAGGGCTTCCTGTGGGCCATAACCCCTGACATATGTTCCTGCAGGGACCTAAGCTGTACTCCCACTCAAACATAAGGTGGGGCCACCCTCTGTCTATCGATGCTGGCCTATAGTTAGCCATTAATGATGTAGATGATGGGATTAAATACACACTTAGCAAATTTCTCGATAACACCAAGTTGGGTGGAGTTACAGACACTCTAGACAGTAGGGCTAGGATCCAAAATGACTTGAATAGACTGGAAAAATGGTCCACAATCAGTGAGATCAAATTTAGTGAGGACAAGTGTAAAGTCCTGCACTTGAGACTGAGTAAGTGCTTGCCTAAATACAGACTGGGAGTTTAGTAACTTGCATGCTGCACTGCAGAGAAGAACCTGGAGGTTATAGTGTACCATTGATTTTCAGCCTTTTTAGACTTGTGGCCCCCTGGGTAGACTTAAGGTCCCCCTCATAAAATGCCAGCTATTCATTTTCACTTGTTTCTTGTTTGCATACCTAACAGTACTAAAACCATGTGGTAGTCCACACCACCCCTGAAAGGATCTCATGGCACCGTGGGTGCCAGAGCACCTTGGTTGAGAATCACTGCAGTACACCATAAACTGAATACAAGCCAACCATGTGTTCATCTTGCAAAATATAGCCAACTGTATATTGGGCTGTATTAACAGGAGTGTCACTTGTGAAACAAGGGAAGTCATTTTTCTGCTCTATTCAGCACTGGTAAGGCCTTATCAGTGTCTAGTTTTGGGCCCCATGCTCCTAGATGGATGTGGGTAGATTGGTAAGAGGCCAACAGAGATCAACAACGATTATTAGAGGCCTGGAAAGTGTGGATTATATGGAAAAGCTGAAAAAGCTAAGGTTATTTAGTTTGGAGAAGAGAGGACTGAGGGGGGATTTGATAACAACCTTCAAATACCAGAAGGGCAATTATAGAGAGGATAGAGATGAGCTTTTTTTCTGTGGCCAAAGAGATCAAGACTAGGAGCAATGGACTTAAGATACAGCAGAGTAAGTCTAGGTTGGAGATTAAGTGGCGCTTTCTGACTATGAGGGTGGTCAAGCATTGGTACACACTAACTAGAGAACTTGTGGTATCTCTGTCTTTGGAAATTTTCAAGAGCAGTTTGGACAGATACTTGGCTGGGATAGTTTAGTTAAAGGTAATTCTGCCTTGAGCAGGGGCCTGGACTAGATGAATTTGTGAAGTCCCTTCTAGTCCTAAATACATAGGATGCTGTTTGTCTGAGCTGTGTGTCTACATTATGATCCTATGTGTTTGGAATGTGGCAGACTGGGAAGGAGGCCAGGCAGCATAGTGGTAAATAGAGCAGGATGCAGAAAGCAGAGCAGCAGATCATCAGCAGGGTTACTAAACCAATAATTTTTTTTCACTGACAGTCTTCAAACTTTTTCCTGACAGCCAGCAATTTTAACTGACAGATATTTTTAATATCAGTTAAAAATATAAAATTAAGTTGGAGGTCGGCAACCTTGCATGACTGCAGCAGTGGTTTTGTACCTCACCAGAGGAGTCCTCTCATCACCCCCAGACCCTGACATCACCAACTGTACCTCACATCAGGCTGCCACCCAAGCCTGATCCCAGGCTGACCCCCCAGTCTCCCATCCTGCCATAGACTCTCACCTGCAGGTATGTGACAGCCAGAACTCTCAGTGGCAGCAGCACATAGCTCAAGTGAGGGAGGAAAGAAAACTATAGGGCTTCCTGTGGGCCATAACCCCTGACATACATCCCTGCAGGGAACCAAGCTGCACTCCCACTCAAACATAAGGTGGTGCTGCCCTCTGTCTATCGATGCTTGCATTCCATCTCCTTGCAACATGATTACAGATCTTTAAACAATGGTGTGCACTATTTCTGGGGTTTTTAATTGACTGCCTTTTTTAATGGAATTTATGAGCAGAAGGTTTTAATGTCTTTTTTCATGGATTGCCCATAAATTCATGGGCAGTTGGCAATCCTGCTCAGCAGGGAGTACAGGGTAGGGGCAGAAAGGAGAGCAGTGAATCAGGCAAACGTAGGGGATCAGAATGGCATCCAGGGAGGGTGGAAGGCCTAAATTTGTGGCATGTGTGCCAAAAAGTTTGGCCCCCACTGGGCTAGGCACTCTACATATTTTCATTGTACAATCTCTACCCTGGGGAGTTTTCACTCTGGCACCAATCTAGCAAATCAATTTAGTGGGTTACTTCACTTTAAACTCGTGAGAAGTGCCACTTAAATTAGTAGGATTACTCATGTGCTTAAAGTTAACTATGTGCTTAAATGACTTCAAGACAGTGGCCTGAAGTAAAGGAATGCTGCTGTCAATTCAAAATGTAGATTTGTGAATTTGCTTGAGATAGTTTGTCAGTATCAGCAGAATTTTATAAATGGGAAAAAAGGATGTACCAGCTTTCTGTGATCCTCTCCCTCTCAACAACTCAATCATTGGGGAAGTTTTTATCATTGTAAAAGGGAGAAATAGAAGGAGGAGACCCCACCAGGTAGCAGCACATTGTGGAACTGACTGCCAGACACGGCTGGAGTGTGTGTGTTTCCAGAGCTAGGGAAGTTTTCTTCTGGGAGTAGAAGGGAATGCTTGGTTGTTGTCCTGCTTGTGCTGTTTTGTGAAAAAGAAAAAATTCTAGCTAACATTATTGTTATGTTATTTTGTTATTAATGAAGCCCCTGTGTAAATTCTAGCTTTTGGGCCACATGTGCAGTCCTTTATGAACGAAATGTTGATTTTCCCTATGTCTCTATAAAACCCATTTGCACAACATCTGTAGCCAAATGCTAATCATCTTTATTTTGTAAAGCATGTTTTCCAGATTAATTTTATAGCCTAGTACCAAAATGTCACATACATAGACTGAATTGCATAATTAAATCAAAGCCCACCTACTGGTATACATTAGGTTAGAGGATACACTTGCTAAAAACTGCTTCCTCTCTTTGTCTCTCTCTCTCATTCTCAAATACACACAAGCACCTATGGCAAAATCACAAAACAATCATATTAATATATTTTTATCTAGATATGGACTAATGTACCTAGAAAAAACTGCTGATCATGTAGGTCCAAGTATAGGCCCAGTCCCCTAAGAATTCAAACCTTTACATCTTTAGCCCTTCTGGTGTGAGTAAGTAAATCAGTTTGGAATATCTTAAATCTGAATGCATTTTACTGATGATGTTGATCTAATTGCTCCCAGTATTTTCATTGGCTCCTCCATGTAACTGTTTACAAAATTACTGCTCTCTTAAGGTGAGCAAAGAGTGCATAATTTGGTAGAGGGTGGGAGTGGGGATGGGGCAGAGGGATGAATGCCTTTCTTCTAAAATAAATGGTTTCTTTTTCCATTCAGAAGCCATTTAGCATTTGCAATTATTACTTTAAGATTCCTGTCCCATCAAATTTCATAGATTTCATAGATTTCATAGACATTAGGGCTGGAAGGGACCTCGGAAGATCATCGAGTCCAGCCCCCTGCCCAAAGGGCAGGAAGTCAGCTGGGTTAATAGGATCCCAGCAAGATGAGCATCCAGTTTGCTTTTGAAGGTGTTCAATGTGGGCGCTTGAACCACCTCCGGTGGCAGGCTGTTCCAGACCTTGGGGGCTCGGACAGTAAAGAAATTCTTCCTTATGTCCAGCCTGAAACGGTCTTGTAGTAGTTTATGACCATTCGACCTAGTCGTCATCCCTTGGGGCGCTCTGGTGAACAAACGTTCCCCCAGATACTGGTGGTCACCCCTGATAAACTTATAGGTGGCCATCAGATCACCCCTGAGCCTGCGCTTTTCCAGGCTAAAGAGCCCCAGGGCTCTCAGCCTGTCATAGTAGGGTCTGCTTTTGGAGGCTTCCAATTCAATTTGGAGAGATTAATGGGTCTCCTGACTCGATTCAAGTTGGATTCAGAGATTCAGCTGCCGAATAAGGCCAAATCTCCTCCAAATTGAATCAGCAATTGAAGCTTTGCACAGCCCTAGTGGTCATAATTAGAACTTCTATATTGCAATCACTTCTGAGGCAAGAGAACAGGATTCATTTCTCTTCCCCCACTTCAAGGCAGGGAACCATTTTGACAACTCCAAAGATTTTTTTCTTTTCATTCCTTTGCTTTTTCTTTTAAGTTTGGACAACACTGATTGCCAAATTCAGGCATATACTGAGTGTCAAATGAAACATGGGAGCATGAAATCAGATACAGGCCTTCTCTGTCTACTAAATAATTCATAATTCAATTTTCACAAAAACAGGAAGGAGAATGATCAGAACAAGATGGTGATTTCAGTTTGCAATGAAAAATGTTAAACTATGAAAGCCTAGATTACATGTGGTAAAAAACAGAGATCATCTTAGATCTACTAAATAAAAAGTAAGCCTGAATACAGGTCAGGGCAAAGCCATTCACCATTCTGTAATGCAGAAAATCATAGGATCAGTGGAAAGTAGGGCTGGAAGGTACACTGCAAGGTCATCTAGTGCAGCCCCATGCTCAAGGCAGGATCATCCCTAACTAAACCATCCCAGCCAAGCTTCTGTCAAACCTGGTCTTGAAAGTTTTCAGGTATGGAGATTCCACAACTTCTCTAGGTAGACCATTCTAATGTTTGACCACCTTCATAGGTAGAAGGCTCCTCTCCCCATCTCCAACCTAAATTCCTTTTGCTGCAGGTTGAGGTCATTGCTCCTAGCCGCACCACATTGGCCTTCTTCCAGGCTTCGGGCACTACACCAGAGCGCCAAGAGTTTTCAAATTTTTTATTTTGTCTCTTACACAGAGACAAGCAGTGTCAGTTACCAGATGCAATATGTAGTAAACTAACTAGAGCACTTAACAGTATTAAAAAGTATTTTTTAGAAGGGAGATTTTAAATAAAAAAAGCCCCAGTATTTAAGGATTTTGTCATTGAGGTAAACTGGATGCCCACACAAAAATGGATTAAGCAGTTTTACAATTCATTAAAGTTTTTTTTTTTTGGTGGGGGAAGGGGCACAACTGTTGTCTAATTCTTCAGAGACCTCTCTGGTGTGGTGTAGTTGTCCATGGACTCAGCATTGGGTGTCAACAGCACACAGCACAGCACATCTGTATTTTCTGGCCTTGGATACTTTATTTCATTACTATATCCATTTTTAGGGAAGAGAGAGAATGAATCTGCTCCTTATGGGAGGAAATCCAATTAAGCTCATGTGCTAAATGTAGTTGTTATGTGTTCGATGCACAACTTGACAACATTCATTAAAGACTGACTTCAGTTTATTTTCATAATAGATTTATGTAGTTATGTTATTTCAATAATATCTTTTAAGTAATCTAGTTTGTTAATGATGAGCACTATTTGAAGAAAAGAATACGAGACATTCAATACACTGAAGTTCTAGATGCCACACACCTGTCTTCATACCCATTTAAGAAAGGCTTGTTTCTGAAGTCAGTGGAGCTATACTATTAAAAAATCAGCATATGTTAAAATTAAGTCAAGTATTTAAAAGTAGTTTGCAATATGGGTTTACTGATTTATATTTATGTATGATTTCACCCAGGGTCCAAATTTCATTCACAGTGTATACATGATTATGTTTTAGGGTGTGCAACAAATCCCATTAAAGTTCATTAATATTTACATTGCCATATAGCTTTTGGTCATAACCTCAAAGAATACTCTCACACCTCTCTCCTAACCTTTTTTTTACCAGACCTGTCACACCTATCACGGTAGCATAGTTAGCAACTATTGTAGCAGTAGCTGCTCTTGTGCCCCTCCAACAAAGGTGGTACCCATTGGCTGTCCTCATTTATGCTACTGTTTATCTCTCACTACTCTCTTTTTTTTCTTCAACTTCTCTGGCTTCTGACTTAGCTACTTCCTTGTGCCGCTTCCCATGTTTGGAACCACCTCCCATTTCTCAAGAGCAAAGAGACATTCTTTCCGTCTACAAATCTGTCTTTAAAACACATTTATTTTGTGCAATCTCTTTCAACATAGAGCTTTCTATCTACAGCTTTCTATCTACAGCTTGCATTTCTGCTTTTCTATACTTAGCATGTATGGCTGTAAATTACATTACAAACTTTTAAGGCTGGAACCTCGTATCTAGTATATTAACAAATTGCTGCATATACCTGCTCCTATCATAATTTTTTCTCTGATTTTACACAACAAAATTTTAAGAGCCATTAGGAAAGAGTCATGGTTAAAGAAGATATCTTTTCTTTAAAAAAAAAAATTAGAGACATGAATTTTACTTTCTAAGGTAAGATCACATCAAATTCAGTCAAAGGGATTTGCTGTTCTTAGGCATGGAAAAGAACCAAATGAAAGAGTTCTTATATAATCTATGAACTCCATAAATGCAGAATTGCAGTCAAGGGAATATAGAGACAGAGAGGAAGCTTGATTTGATAACTTCTAAATTATCTTTACTGTGTTGTATTTTCTTTCTGGACACTTGATTAACAAAACAATATTAAGTAATGTAACCATGGAGAGGTGACCAGGGTAGACTTGGGAGAGAGTACAGAAAGAGCAGCCTCTTTGTTGCTGGTGTGGCTACTACCAGCCCGGCTGCAGCTGCCACCCCTGTGTACCCCTCCTGCTCAGGGTACAAAACTTACCAACTATGCCTCTGTTGATATTGACAAAGAATGGCCACAATGTTTGAGAGGCTAGAAGAAAGTATTTACTGTAAGACTTAGATAGGTATAAATTGATAAAAATTCTGAACTGTCATACTAATAGCCTACCTGCATTTGAAGGATGTTGTTATCAAGGAAGGATAAGTCAGTTTTTGAGAATATGAAATTATATAAGTGAAAATAACAATAGGCAACTGTTGACATTTTGGATCATGGTGTACATGTAAGAGGTCTAGTCAGGTGCCTGATGAATCTGCTTGTGGCTGACAAGCCCAATTTGAGAGTGACTAAGCTTGTTACAAGTTTCAGTTTCATGTGTTGTCTGAGTTGGAGTCCAGATTTACAGCATGCTGCTTCATTCATTCTGACTTGCTTCCACCCTCTGGATCAAAAATGCTTCATGTTGAGTTGCACCCCATGCCAGATGTTCCCTCCAGATTGCACAAGATTCTGTGTGCTTCTCCCAGCTTTTTACATTGATATTGAACAATTTCATATAATTTTTGCATGCATTGTGGTATCACCATAAAGGACGACCCTGCTTCCTAGAACTATTTTAAATTTTGCTGTACAAAATATTCTTGGGGATATGGTCTCATGCCATTCCCCTGACATGGCCAAGCCATTGCAACCTCCCCTGCTTGATAGTGGTTTCTAAGTGTGTCAATCCTGTGCGCTCCAGCAGCTCTGTGTTTGGCATTTTGTCTTCCCACTTTGTTTTCAGGATCTTACACAGATAGATTTCATAGACATTAGGGCTGGAAGGGACCTCGGAAGATCATCAAGTCCAGCCCCCTGCCCAAAGGGCAGGAAGTCAGCTGGGGTCATAGGATCCCAGCAAGATAGCATCCAGTTTGCTCTATGCTCAGATGTCTCAGGTGAAAGCTGTTCAGTCTCCGCATGTGCCTAGCATATATAGTCCAAGTTTCTGAACCATGAAGCAGGAATAAAAACATGCAAGTCTCGTAGATTCGAATCTTTGCTTTAGTTGATAGTTTTTAGGGGTGTGTGAAGTGGGCTGTATTCAATTTGGATTCGGATTTGGTCCAATTCAGGGAACAGTGATTCGATTAGCTGATTTGGATCACTGTCCTGATTCAATTTGGCCAAATCTGATTCTGAAGATTTGATTCTGATTTGGTGAATCAGTGATTTGGCCATAGACACAGCTTTAAATGTTTTTTCTACATACCTTGAGGTACCAGGCATGGCTTGTGAATGCTGAGATGGTGGGGGGATGGAGTGTCCCACTGGAGTGTGGGGGACCCCAAATCAGGGCCGAATCTCCTCCAAATTGTATCAGAGACCGAAACTTCACACAGCCCTAATAGTTTTTTGTTATTTCATGCACCTTTCTGCAATAGCCTGAAATTCTTAGCTGCTTTTCCAATTCTGTTAGTCAGTTTAGTCTGAAAGTCAGGATTCCGGCTGATCATAGAACCAGAGTAGCAAAAGTTGTCAATGACACCTAGAGATTTACCCTCCAGACTGATGTCAGGCACTAGTTCCTTCACTCCTTGGTATGTGATAATGGCCTTCTTGTGACTAATTGAGAATTTGCAGCAAGGAGTCACTGTGAGCAAGCAAGACCACATCATCCACAAACAGGGAATCTCTCACAACCAGCTCTTACAGAATAACCCGAATAATATTAAGAAAAAGGATGTGTCAGGGAAAGCCCCCCACCCCCCCACTCCCAAGACTGATTAGCTGATGGGCCAGACTGCTAAATAAAGGGGCATTGCATTATGTGAAGCATTTAAATTTTGCTTAACAAGATATTAGTTATATACTGTAAAGAACAACTGAGGGATGAGATGACCTGTACAGTTAATTTCAATCTCAAAATTAATAATGCAGTTTTACTGAAGGAAGTGCATCAACAAGCAATTACTACACACAGGTTTTTTTCATACTTTTAATGGTTTAGTACATTTGCCTGAACTGCAAGCTACCTGTTGTGCCTTGTCATTTCAATGTGTCACTTTGTCTGTGCCAGTGATGCCCACTATCTTTTGTCATACTATCTAATGTAAATCTCAGTTTGGGAGACAATATGAAAAATGGGGGTGTTAGCAAAGACCATAGCTGCCAGTGGAATAAAGATTTTAGTTTTTAACTGTATAACTATTGTTTATTTTCTAATTATTTTCTTCATAATTTTCAATTTATGTCTGAAATAATCTGATTTCTTTAATGAAACAATATGGGTGCCCCTTAGTGGTCAAATACTACCACTGAAATCTTTTTAACCAAAGGCTATGTAATTTAGCGTGGAAAATCTCTGCCTACTTATTTCAAAGACATATATTGTAAACCCTGTGGGTGAAATTCTGGTCCCATTAAAATCAATGGCAAAACTCCCATTGACTTCAATAGGGTAGGATTTCATCCACTGTTATTTTCCTCTTTTGTTTTCTCTTTCAAGTGGACCACTATGATTTAAATATTTAAACCAATACTCTAAGGTTAATAAAAATATTTAAAGATCTGTGTTTAGTAAACAAGCTGAGTATCATACATAATGCTGAGCTTCCTTCTTATAACACTTAAAATGAGGGTAGTCTGAGCCTAGTTTCTTGATTACCAAAGTTTCAGTGTATCCACATCATACATAACCACACATCAATATTTTGTTTTGACTTCATGAGTGTTTTATTTCCTTGGTCACTTTACATGTTCTCTTTGCACTAATGGAAATGACTTGTCCCTGTTTGGTATCTCATTTTAGCTTTACAGTTTTCCATGACTTTTGTTGTTGTTGAGTTTTCAGTAAATTTGTGTCAGTGTTTCTCACCCTTTTAGACTCAAGGCACTCCTTAGAAAATGCCAGCTCTTAGCTTCCACTCATTTTTGACTGCAGCAAAATAATAAAGCAAATCTTTTGCTGCAAAGAACCTAGAAGACCACACTGGGTGCATCTACGTGTGCACTTGACTGTGGAACTGACAAATTAGCTCCTCAGTAAAGTGTCACCATCTACACATGTGCTCATATTAAGGTGCAGTAAACTAATTAACTCTGCTGTAGGTTAGTATCATCTGGGACAAATACACATGTAGACAGTGATGAGGGCTGGTTAAGGCATGAGGGTGCTAAAGTGTGGGGGAATGCCTACTGGCTAGCCCAACACGGTAACACCCTCACGCCCCAGACAGCCCCTCCAAATCACGTTGAGTGAGGGCAGAGCAGCCCCAGGCTGGCAGACTGACCCATGGGTTCCCTGCCAGCCTCAGGCTGCTCCACCCCACGCTGCAGTCCCAAGTGCATATGTAAATGCTGCACCCGGGAGCAATAAACTCCAGCACAAACTCTGGACGAGTTTATTGCGTCATTGTGATTGCATGCATAGACGCACCCAGTTAGTTCCAGAATGTTTTTGTCACCATAGATTCCTATTTGAAATCTCTGCATTTGTTTTGTGAATCATGTGTAACTGTTTAAACACCTAACAGTGGTAATATTGTGCAGTATCCTGTGGCACCCTTAAAAGGTGTGCCATGGCACCCCAGTGTGCTGCAGCAGCCTGGTTGAAAATCACTGTTCTATTTATTTCACCTTTTTCAGATTAGAGGATGTCTTGTATTAGTTGCCTTTTCTCTCTTTCTTTCCCATTTTCCCCCTTTTTCCTTTCTGTCTCCTTTCCTTCCATTGAATTTCACCATTTTATCTCTGCTTTTCCTTGTTTTCTTTCTTGGTTGTTCATTAATTTTTGGCACCCCTTGCCTTCCTTTACCCTATAGGTGTGGACAGACATAATGCTTAGAACATTCTAAATACACTTTAAACCCCAAGAGAATAGAAGCGCATACCATTTTAGATGGTTTGAACTTTCTGGAACATTTCAAAAGCACACTGGGAAAAATCAAGTACTATATTGAGCTGCTCCTTGAACTGGTTTAATGTTATGTGCAGACACAGAGCATTCCCTGCTTAGAGTCTGTTCAGTCACTCAGGCATCCCAAACTGCACCACTCCTCATCCCCCAAAACCAGACAGGGCAATCAGCCAGCTCTGGGATATAACCAGAACTCTACTGCCCAAAGATCTATTATCATAGAATCATATAAAATGAGGATTGGAAGGGACCTCAGGAGGTCATCTAGTCCAACCCCCTGCTCAAAGCAGGACCATCCCAACTAGATTATCCCAGCCAGGGCTTTGTCAAACTGGGCCTTAAAAACCTCCAAGGATGGCAATTCCACCAGCTCTCTAGGGAATTTGTTCCAGTGCTTCACCACCCTCCTAGTGAGAGTTTTTTCCTAATATCCAAGCTATTATCTACAGTCTGCAGGGGTGGGGAACCAGAAAACTTCTATGTCAGTTTCACTTCTCTGGTAGGATCCCTGGGGAGGGGTCCCAAACTTGTTTGGGGTGATAAGGGGTAGCCAGGTAGGGGGAGGATGGTTTTTGAAGCCCCCACCTTGTGGTGGGTGGGTGGCTGTGCCTGTAACAGTAAATCCCTGTCAGTTGCTCAGTGGTTGGGATGGAAACCAGACCTCTACACAATGGGCACTTAATAGAAAAGAAAGGCTGTCAGTTCCATGCTCAGTGGGTGTGGCTACACAAAACACTTAACTGGGTACTAGCATAATTTACTGAGAAGTAAACACGTGCATTTACTGTAAACCTCCCTAATCCTGTGTAAATTTGCTACCCGCAAATGCAAGTAGCAAATTTACTCAAGTTTAGTAATGGCGCAGTAGCGCTCATGTAGATGCCTGACTAAGAGCAAAATCTGCTCCAGGTCATGGTCAGCAGTCCACCAGGGGGTGGGAGATAGCTCCCTGCCCCTGTGAGCTGCCTGCTGCCAGGGTAGGCTCTGTCACAGGAGTACAGGAGGGGTAGGGAGCTACCTCCTACCCATCAGATAGCTCCAAGCCTCCTGCTCTGAGATCATGACTGGGGAGCAGGGGCTGGGAGATCCTTAAATCCCAGCACCAGTCCTGCAGTCATTGAGCTGGTGCTGGGAGCTCCCTGCTGGTGGGGGCTGAGGAGCCTGTTCCCTGCCCAGCTCCATAAGCACGGAGCTGGGAGAGGAACAGGGTGGGGAGCTTCTTCCCTGCTCAGCTCTGCACTCATGGACCTGGGTGAAAAGAAACCTCCCCGGCCTGTTTCCCTCCCCACCCCTGGCTCCATACTCACTAAACTGGGTGGGGAACAATCTCCCCAGCCTGTTCCCCACACCCCAGCTCTGCAATCACAGAGCTGAGTGGGGAACAAGCTGCCCAGCCTCTGCCAGGTGTGCAGAGTCAGGGCAGGGAACTGTCCTGGTCAGCTCAATTGGGTGATCGAGGCACAGGGCTTGGAAAGAGCTGCAGGGTGAGGTAGGTCCCAGCCCCCTGCCCCAATCAGCCCATGTGGCAACTAACAGCAAGCTAGCTGCTAGCTACTCCACTAGCAGATCGGGGCAGGGGGCTAGGACCTGCCCCTTCCCTGCAGCTCTTTGCAAGTCCCCTGTCCCTGATTGGGGACCCAGGGCCAGGAGCTCCCTGCTGCCAGGTCAGGAGGACATTATCCCCACCTCAGCAGCAGGCAGCCCCCAAGGGCCAGCTGTCTGCTGGCCTGGTGCTCCCTGCCAGCCCCTAGGCTAGCACCCAGGGGGAGCCTCAGGGCTGCAGGAAACTTGTTACAAAGAACATCATATCTGCTCCCTAATCCCTGCCTGTGTAGATGCCTGCCTGAAAGTGCTTACTCTAGAGTAGCTTGCCTCAGAGTAAATTTAGGGTGGATCAAATGCATGTGTAGACATGTGCAGTGTGAAATGAATTAGTCCATTAACTATTAATTATTCCTCACCCTCTGGGCTGCACTCTTGCAGTCAGCCCTGCTCTTTAGTTTGCACCCTGCACACATATCTCTATGCAATTGCTGGCAATGCAAGGTACATGAATGGTTGGAAAAGCTAAAGAGTTCTTGGAGGGGCCCAGAGCACCTATTCCCCTGGAAACCAAAAGCAGGGGTCCACACAGTCCTCCAGTACCTAGCCACCCCTCCACTCCAACCCTCTGCTCAGATCTGTATCTTCCTCCCCCTCTAAATGAATTCTGGGGGAACTCTAGGTCAGAGTTGGACAAAATCTGGCCCACAGCCCAATCCAGCCTACCAACTGACTGGATCTGGCCCTTGGCTGCCTCCACGGCAACCTACATGGGACCAAGCCCCACACACGTCTGCCTGTGCCCGCCAGCTGGGGCCCAGACCCCTTCTTCTCCTCACCCCGGGCTGGCTTTTGGGACCTAGCACCCAGGCAGCTCCCCTCCCTACGTGTGCACATGGTTCCCCCGCTCCCCCCTGTAGTGCGCAGGTTTGTTATTACCCTGAAATAGAATAGTTTTCTGATAAGCATACTGTTAGGTTTACAATAATTTAGATTATTAAGAAGTATTAGCTTTACAGCTGAATACAAGGCATGACCTGTGGCCTAGCAATGCAGCTGACCACAAGGCAGACTGATAGCTAAGCCTTTGCTTGTGTCAAGTAATCATTTTAACTGTATTAAGCATTTTCTGAGTTAAAAAGTGGATCTGTGTCTGTGTGCTGAAAAATCAGCTACAGCAAGAAGTAAGATAAGACAGGGAAACCATTGTTCTGGGTGCACTGGTTGTGCCCTTGAGAAGTATCTACTACTGTGTAAGGTTTTGCTAACATATTATAATGTTACTGTTACTTAACTTTTAGCTTTTAAAAAAGTGCTAGTTCAGCTTAATAGAAATATGCTGTTACAAAGATTTGAAAAGCACCGCCCAAGTATTGCTTTTTTTGTTAACCATGAAGTCTTACCTTGTTGTAATAAGTATAAAAGATCACCTCACCCTTAGGGGGGGGGCCATTTTGCCTTTTGCTGGCTTTATGGTCTTTGCTCGAGCAAATAAACAGCTGTCTTTCTTTACCCGCGTTGTCTGTCAATCAAATTACAGCTAGACAACGAACCTTAGGGAGGTTTCTCCCACCACACCCCCCACACACCCTGCAGGGCAGGGCATGCAGGGAGTGGATCACGGCCAGATTCTACTGTAATGCAGGAGGATGTTTATGGGCCATATTCAACTGGTTTAAGTCTGTGTGGCTTCACAGACATAATTACGCCAGTTGAGGATCTGGTCCCATGTGCTCTCTTACAACAAGGGAAATGCATACTTGTACTAGGTAAGGACATAAATATGAGAGGATGCAACTACACTGGAGTGGAGATGTGGACACGTGTGTGTCTCTGTCTGTAAATATATTAGGTTCAAAGTATTTAAATCTTAACTGAGAGCACAATTCATAGCAGAAAGGGGAATCGCTGTAAATTTTATACAGAGAAAGACAGAGGGAGAAGTTAAAATAAAAGAACACATGTTATGATTTTGTGTATATAAAAGTAATCCTGTGTGATGGACGATCTGAGGATGGGAAGGAAGCTTTAGGAAAGGTCTGCTGCTGAGAGAATGTTAAATAAACAAATAGACCAAGACAACAGTATCTGAAGTCTGCTACTGACAAGAGAGCTATAGATTGGCTTGAAGTTTTCTCTTGCTGTCTTTATGTCTTTTTACTAGCTCAGGTCTTCTTCTATACAACCTAGAAACTGGGAGTTAGTAAGTTAAGTATTATCTCCCCTTAGGGAGAAGAAACTTGAGATAATCTGAAATGAAGAAGGGAAGGGCCCCAGTGAATTAACAGTGATGAGTTGAAGGCACAGTATCTACAGATGAGTTTAACAGTTGGGCTACTCAGCAGTACAGGCCTCATATTTATGGCAGTGCAGCTGGAGGCACAAGAGCTTGGGGACTTCATGGGTTTTACTAATGGAAGTTTGCACTGACAATAAGTTGGCCTGGATCAAGCACTTGCCTTACAGCTAATAAGACTGTCATAGGGCTTACGTATTAGAATGACAACAGCCAAGCCTATTAATTGTAAAGGAAGTTCAGAATATGTTTAGAGCTTCATGGCACAAGTTTACCATCCCACCAATCTCAGGATACATTCCTCAAAAGCCATTTTGTGGCAACAGGTCACAGGTCTCTGAATCCCAATCAGCTTTGCTCAGCTTAATAGCCAGGAATGAGCTATTAACTTATCCTCATAACTAAAATTAATATGGGATAAGGATAAACAGGACACTGGGGGACTCATTATCTGTCTTCCAGATGCAGGGGGTGAAGAAAGTATGAGAGTAACTGTACATCTTAAAATATTCATATTCTGATGGCCACAATCCAGGCCCTGACTAATGATTTTGAAATGCTGAGGACAGAAGTTAAACAGGCATCTAGATCCAGGTCCACAAGGGAGCCCTTGATCAGTGTAGAGAGGGCCAAAAGCAAGGGGAGCTCTGAAACTTGAAACCAGGCCAAGAGAATAAAACCCACTGGGTTTGTGGCTGTTGCAGGTAATAACAAAGGGACTGTGTCCATATGAGGGTAAAAGAGTCAGTCCAAGGAAGGATAAATCAAGAAACAAGAAGACTGAAAACACGAGATTGAATGGACTTACAGAAGAGTGTTCTACTACATGTTTTATTAATGACTTAGGAATAATGGATATGCATTGAGATTTGCTGATATAATCAGAAGCTTGGGTCTCTGCTGCATAGGAAGAATGATGTTCGGTGAAGTGAGAGCCCTGAAAAGCCATAAGTGAGTGCTAAGAAGTCTAATGGGTAAGAACACTTGGAAAACATTGCAAAATTTGGTAAACATGATTGGGAATTTTTTATTAAAAAAAAAAAAACAATTGAAGGAAGATCCCCTTATTTCCAGAATATTGCATACCTTGCGTACTGGATAATTTTTGCTTATGCATCTTTCTTCTTTAACTTCTACCCAGCTGCTGATGAATCAGAAAACTGAAGAGAGATCATGAAAATTTCTGCTGCTCTTTGAATTTAGATCGTATACTTTAAGGATTATGTTATTATTTTAACTTATTTAGCAGACTCACTCTAACCACATTAGAAAAGAGTCTCTAACCCTTCATATAATTCTTGATTATGAAACAAAATGTGGGAAATTGGGGGAACTGGGAGTCTAGACACTCTCTTTTACTTCACAGGTGGGCCAACAGCTACATATTGCAAATGTACTTTCTGAGTATCTGGGAGAAAGGCAAATCTAGTTCACCCACCAATTAAGAATTGTACACTGTAGTTAGTAGAGCTTTGTCCAGTCCAGTTTTAGAAGGCAGATTAAGTAGAAGATTTCCATCACTGGCATCATGAAACTGTTTTGCTTTTTAATAGATCTCAGCCAAGAGACTGCACTACCTACAGGAAGTCTAAACCAAGGTATCCCTGGGAAAGGAAGTTTCCATGCCTTTCTTCTTTCAAAAGTTCCCTGATTAATTAATTAGCTGTTAATGAATGTAGTTCCTGGGAGTCAACCAATATCAAGGACCAATCCTGCTAGGCACTGTACAGACATAGTAAAAGAGATTCCCTGGTTGAAGTGTATACAATCCAAATAGACAAGATAGAGGTCAGGAGAAAAGGAAAGTACATAGAAGCAGACCTATCAATGTGATGGTAGAAAATTAAATGCTGATTCTGCATTTTGGGAGGGAAACAGGGAGGAACACAGAAAGAGAAGGGAATGGAAAGAGAGGGGGAGAAAAGGCAAGAGGAAAGGAAGGCAAGAGAATCAGATGTGGGCTGAGATTGAGGTGAAGTCTGGGAGTTGGGTGTGGGATCTAACAGCCAATCAGCACAGGGTACAGAAAGTCCAGTAGACTTTCTGTAGAAAGCATCAGTACCCATCAACTTCTCTGCCAGCTTCAACGTTTGGCTGTTGCCTTCCTGTGGTTTCTGTCCCAAAAGCCATGTGGCTGGAGGCAAAAAAGATATCACATGGGTCATAATTCCCCCAGAGAGAAGGCTAAGCTCCCTAGATCTGGATCCAGAGGAAGCTGCAAGGAACACGGTAGGGAGCAGGGGAACAGAATTAAAGGGGGTAGCCACAGCTGGGTTTCCTTCTACATCTTCTCTTCCCAGTGTAGTACTCCCTACTTAAACTGTGCTGCCAGCCTGAATACTTTGCTTATAAAATATAGAAACACATTCATATTCCACCTGAACAAAGTGGCATAGAAAATTTATGAGCACAAGATGGTAAAGCCCTGTTAAAGGTGCATGATAAAAGCAATTTATCACATTGTTCTTCAATTAACATTATCTTTCCCTTAATGTATGGTGTTTTGTCACCTGATCTAAAGCCCACTGCAGGCAAGGCAAATACTAGGCAGGCTTTGCATCAGTCCATTTGTTTGTTGCTTTTCTTTTTTTTCCCCTTCATCCCCTGCTGGCTGATTGCTTTTGAAAGCCAGATCAATGTCAATGTGTCATTAAATTTGGCTTGTTTGTTTGTGCATTAATTTTACAAGCAATATTCTAAATTATTCTGATCTTAGCCATCCTAGTAGCCCACTCTTTCCTCATAAGAAAAAAAAAAGCATTTTTTAAATTAAATGAGTTGTCTCATTTACTAAGGCATTAGTTTGTCATCATTAAGACTGAAATGCAAAACATTGTTCTAGAAAATATTCCTGTCTTGATGATTACAGCTAATTATAGAGGTATCTCATTTAATGAAAATAGCTGCTCCATCACCATCTTTTTAATGAAATTGCATTCAAACACATTAAAAAAGGAGGGATGGTCTGTTTTGATTATAGGATACTTCGGGGCTAAGACCTAGCCCTTACAATCTTATATACATTTTCTATTTCAATTGAATTTTGCTGAAGTTTTTATTTTAAAGTGACCATGTAAGTGTGGTGTACATGGAATTTTCAACTGTATCCTGTAGAAGATGCCATGGATTTGTAGGCATCTCCTAGATACGTTATTTCCAAGAAGATGAAATCCATAAATACATTCCTTTCCTGGAAACCAAAAAAGAGTTTCAAAGAACTCTTTTTATTCTATTTGCTATCACCCACATTGCAGATTCCCCCCCTGCTAGATAAGGCTTCCTTCAAAATAAAACAGATCTCTGATCAAGAACCAGAATTTTTTGGAATCTCTTCTCTGATTTTTCCTACATCAGATACCCTTAAAAAGTCAGCAAACAGGTTTCTACTACAAGTCAAAACTGTTATACAGAAAATGATTACAATGATTCATGATCATATTGGTATACCCACAGTAAAGCAAATAGATATTTTGACTTTATAGAAGAAACTAGGAAAACATGTTAGGGAGTTAATGTTTAAAATCAGCTGAAGCTTTTTGAAAAGCAAAATGAAGAGCATCCCTGAAAATCTATTTTTTAAAAATGATTTGATTTATTAAGGAATTTTATAATGGAAAGGATAATAGAGATGAGGGAATGTTGGCAAAGTTGATTAAAAACAATAGGCAGCATAGTTATGGGCTACAGTAGTAGATAGACAAGCAGACAGACTTTTCCTGAAATGTTTGGCATAAATCAACCCTCCAAGGCAATGCTCTATGTTAGTACTCTTTGTGGGTGTCAAATGGAGACTGCTTTTGGAAATCATGCTCAGCTTATTTCATGTAGTTTAGCAATTTCCCAGCGTGGGCCATAATTCAAGGATGGTGTTTGGAAAATGGCCTCAGTTGCGTGTTGAGTGGGGCACTGAGTAGTGACACCAACCCAGACACGCTCGGGGTGCCAAGTGTGAGAGAGGAAAAAAGCGTGACAAGTAGTAGGTGAAGAAAATTCATAAATTTACTTACAAACCAACAAGATGATTAACGAGTTGAATACTATTTACAGTGGCAGGTAGACACAGATGATGTGGTACAGGTAGAAAAACGAACAACTAATGGGTAGTGGCGAGTAACAAGCAAGGTGTAATCGTGAAGGTCTACTGCAGCCGAAAATACTATCAGTACAAGTATGAAGCCTAGTTGGGCAACACACAGGGCGTTCCGGATAGCGCGTGGTCTAGCTATAAGCTGTGGTAGCTTATGCTAGGAATCTAGCTAGAGGCCTAGGGGTCTGTCCAGACAAGAAAGGTGATCAGGCTGTCTTCCTGAGTTCGGGAGCATCTGGGGACCCTACGCTGAGGCGCACAGTCCCCTTTATAGACTCCCTAGCCAATCAGGGTCCCCCCTTGATGGAACATTCTGGAGCCCTCAGCATGCTGGTCCGGCCAGTCACGCTCTAGGGGCAACTTCTGATTGGTTAGGCTACTAGCGATCACGCACTGGCCGCATGATAGTGTAGGTTAAGGTAACATTCCTCCGCCACTGCATCACCGAATACCAGTCACGGGTAGCCATGTCACTTAATGTCTTAACCAACAATCTGGTGGAGTCACATCACCTCCTGACACCCAGGTCACAAGTTTTGTTTGTGCTTATTGCTATTTCTTCCACTGGAATATGAATAGTCCTAGTAAGCATATTAGTCAGTCTCTTCAGCTTGGCATGCAGGGCATGAAATGTTTGAGGTGTTTCAATATAACAGGACCCAGTGTCAAACCTCTGGGGATTGTGAAGAAATCATATCATGAGCTAGATGATATTATAGCAGTCCCTTTGTCTGTCTGGAAACACACACATGCATTATTTCTAATAAACAGTGCAACAGCTCACTCTTCTCCACATATAAAAAGTCAACAGGTCTGCTGAACTGAATATCTCAGCTTATTCATCACTTCTCCTTGTGGAGTATGTTGTAGTGACTATAAATGAAATCATTCTGTTTTTTCCCAGTGATAAATGTTGTGATCCTGAAAGCTTGCCTGAGGCTTTGATAAGCTTAGGAATCGGTCCTCTTCCATTCTTAGGTCAAGCACAGAGCAGCTTGCTTTCAGCTTCCTGGTATGCCTTACACAACTGTACCTTACCATTTTACTTGAGTTCAATCCTGTTCCTCTTGAAATCCACGGTAAAACTCTCACTGAACACACTGGGGTATGAATTCACCCATGAGTCCTTGGAGAGTCTACTTGTCAATAGGAAAATAATATGTTCTCTGTGGCTTATTTCCATCTTCAGCTTCATTTTGACAAAACAAAGATTGCAAGTTGAACCAAATTTGATCTGTGCTGGGAAATCTAGCATTCTGGGAAAGAAGCCAAGACCACCAAACTTAGTGTATGCAGAACATTTTACATCACATCATCAGAATAAGTTCCAGTCCCTTTGGTCAAGGCTGAGTTAGAACCAGGGTGCTTCAGTGAAAGGTCACACTTAAAATTAACTTGCCAAGGCACCACGTTCCTTCTCTCTTCTTAGCAAATACCTCTGTCTCTACCTCTTTCACCATTAGCTCCTTCACCTTGCTTAACAAACCTTTCCCATTCATTTGTAACAGACAATTGTTAATTCATAAACTAGTTCATATTCAATAGGCTGGTGTTAGGCTGCTCTATTTTCTAAGCAATAGATTTAAAATGAGATTGAAAAGCATCTTGCACATGTGCGGGCCCTCTCCCGATCCCGCCTGGATCGCCATGTGCGAGCTCTCTCCCGATCCCATCTGGGTCGCCATGTGCGAGCCGGGGCGAGCCGGGGGCCCATCTTTTGTGCACACAGGCTGTGGCTGGCAGCCCGGGCACATGGGGCTGGAGAAAACCGCGGTGCGGTATAGTATGCTCGAGCTAGAATCAGTCACGGAGGCGTAATGGTTGATTGAAAAGATTATTTACTTACACCCAAGGTGGTCGCAGTGTAGGCTGGTCAGCTTTCCAGGCACAGCTCCGCTTGAGTTCTCGGTGGAGGACTCTAATAAACTCGGTT
>NW_005842484.1:227049-247830 GCF_000455745.1 Alligator sinensis
CCCCGGAGTTGTTGAAGCTCCGTGGGTTCGACAAATTAAACCTCTGTTGCCCTCTTAAGGAAAAAGCTGGGTTCGTATGGATCAGCAGCGCTTAGAGATCTTCACGCTCCTTTCCCGAACTCCACATGCTTTCTCTCTCTCCGACTTGGGCGGAAACTACCCAAGCCTTTTGTACGGCTAGCAAGCCAATAGCTAGCCGCCACGTGTGCCTACATTAAGACTGGCCAATAATGTGGCTCGAATCTTAATACAAATGGCAGGAACTCCTTTGCATCGTGCATCACTATAATGCAAAAGAAACGCACTATGCAAAGAAAGCTGCAGAACTGGCGGGAAAAGCTCCTGCACGCGGGTCCTCCGTTGCAACAGAACACTCCACCGTGCAAAAGAGCTGCAATTTTGGCGGGAACATGATTTAGCGATGCCGAAGCACACTCAAACAAAAAAACCACAACTTTGGGTTGTGACAGCACATATGAATACATTGCATCATTTCTTTTAAATAAAATATTGACTGAAACATCCACCTACAACATATTCACCTATTTTGCATGTCTAGGAAATGCAATTTTAATTACTACATCATTTTAGGAATTTTTTTTGATTTTGTTCCAAAGGCACATGGTTTCAGGGGAGAAGAATGGCAATTTAAAAGGGTTTCTGCAGTTAGCAGTCAATTGAAAAAGCAAAATATGCCTGTTTGTCTGTAATTAAAACTGGTATTCAAGCAGCAGAACCTAAGCTTTCATTAAAAAAAATGTTTCTAGAGATTGTGGTGGTGAAGGTAACCTTGAAAATATAAATCTGTTGTCTCTCTAATCTTCATTAATTTTGAAACAATAGTTCTAACTAGAACTGGGTAGAATTTCCTGAATTTAAAGGGTTTTTAAAAATATTTTTGTCCAAAATTAGGTGTTTAACAAAAAAAAAATCCTGAGAATTTGTAATGAAAAATATGTTTTTTTCAGTCAGAAGTAGAGCTTGTCAGAATCTTTCTGATAAACAAACAAGTCTATGATATTTTTCAAAATCAGAAAAGTAAAAATTTGAGAAGAATGCTGGTAAATATTTTTCCTGTGTTTTTGAGCAGCTCCAGCTCTGAGTGTACTTTAAACTACAGTATTTATCTCAGTGTTTCCATGGATGATAATTTAAATGTCAATAATGCTGTCATAAGTATTTCACTGCTAATCACTTTAACAGCTAATGTGCTTGTCCCAAGTTACCAAACAGTCTCCCAGGTCTCCCAAGAGGCCAAAAGGTCCAAATGTCCCCTATACAGCTGTCAAAACCTCCTGTTGCTCTTCTCCTGCTATTTTTACAATGGACTTATGTGTTTTCAACAAATAGTTCTGTGGCACAATGAAAACTTCTGTACATATGTGGGGTGAGGAATTGTAAAATAACTAGAATTCAGTGTCAACATGAATAACATTTGACATGTAGTGACTCTATTATTCATTTTCCTTTTAATTCAATGCATTCCCCATTTTTTATTCACCTGAAGACATCATAGAATGTTTGCTTTATTGCCCTAGACTGAAGGAGACACTTGGGGTTTACTAATGCAAAATTTAGATCCAGCTTACTGGAGAATACAAAAAAATAAAAAATAAAAAACAAACCCCCCAAAACCCCATAGGAATTGCCCTATTGGACAGGGTATTAAATCTGTCTAGGCCACTCTCATTTGGCATCAGTGCCCAACACCAGATGCTTCCTAGGAAAGTACAAGAAAGCCAGCAGGAAAGATGTATGGATTAGTTTGGTTCATGTAACCTCAAAGAATTAAATATTGGCTGGAACTCTGAAGCATAAATTTTAACAACCTTTCCAAAATGTTTTTTTAGTATTGACTCTTATCCCTCTGGATATTTTGAATCTCAACGTGATCAGCTATTGATTCCTTTTTTCCTGACTGGAAACCTGTGATCACTTGTGGTCATATATATGTACGTATGCATAGATATAGATAGATATAGATGTATGTATGCATATATATGTATATGTATGTGTGCTTATGTGTGTATGTATGTGTAGGTGTGCATCTATATGGGAAAAAGGGAAAGATACAACAATCAATATAAATGTGTAATAATAAAGTGTAGAAAATTGAGAAAGAAAGCTAAAAACCTCAGGGAAAGTCCTTGACTGATAGAGGTAAGGGTGATGGTACATGTTACTTTTAGACCATACTAAATCTGTGGAATGTTTGGGTAAAGTTATACATTACAGTTAAACTGTAGTAAGGGCTCTTACATGCGAGCATCTACCATTAAAGTTCAGTAACTTGTGCTAAGTGCCTTCTGAACATTGCAAATCACACCACTTCACGTGAGGGTTAACTCTGGACCATGCAACCTAGTTTGCATTAGAGTAACTTTAGTCTGGTCCACAAAGATGAAAGGAACAACTTGCAGTCATCCATCATTCCAGGATGCACTGTTCCCAGTCCTGCCTGAAACCTAGGTATCCTAACTCCTAGCCACATCCCTACTCACCAGCCCTCTAGTGGCAAGTCAGAGCTATCCAAGTACAAAACAGTATTAACCCTAACTTGCAACTGCTGACAGCACATTCTAATTTTAACAGTGCTTAACATGCCACGTACTTAGTATGGTGTAAGGGTAATGTGTAACTTCACCCTTAAGCAATGTTAAAGTTAAAACAGGCTGTGGGCAGTTGCACTTTAGGGACATATAGTCAAAAATCCCAAGGCTGAATTGATTCAATCTTCTCAAGTTAGTCTTAACTGCATAGACTGAACTGATAAGCAAGTGAACAGATATTCACTATTGATGATTCTGGAAATGCAGCCACATGCCTGCAGTGGTCCAAGCCAGAAGCTGGGCAGGGGGGAAGCGGGGCATTAGACAAAACCTCCCTGCTCAGCTGGAGCAGACAGCTTGGGCCAAGGCTAGCCTACCTAGGACAGAAGTGTAATAAACTGATTTAAGCTAAATCAATTAAATCCAATACTACATCCATCCAGGTTTATCTTATACCCATTTCAGGCATTTTGAAAGCAGTTTATATGCACTGAACTTCTGTTGTGTTACAGATTTAACCTGGTTTCTGATCACTTATATCAGTTTGTGTAATCTCCGTCCCTAGCCTAAGTATTAATGCCATGTCTTCTCTGCACAGCTGTGATTTGTCACTAGGTAGCACAACCCCAAGTTAACCCTCTCCTGAAGTGGTGTGATATTGATATGTTCAGAAGGCACTTAGCACAAATTAACAAACTTGAATGTGTGGACACCCTCATTTCAGTGCCATTAGTCTAAGCATAACATGTAATTTTACCCTTAGACAAGTAAGAAGGATTTTCTAAGTATATAAGGAATACAAAATCATACTTACAGCACTACGAGGTGAAGATAGTAAAATTAATAACATTTTATTAAAAGGCAGAAGTTTTCAGTAAAGATTTCTGTTCTGTCTTTAAACTACACAATGATGAAGTTGTACAAGCTGGATGTAAACATGTGAATAACAAAGTACTTTCTACATTAATCATAAAGGAGGACAATTTTGTGTATTCTATATTTTGTATATGTATTGTTTATTGTGCTTTGTGTAAAAAATATCTATTGGGGTAAACATTTTAAATTAGCAACCCTACAAAACTTGCACCTAAGTGTTGTAAAAGAGTTGACTGAGGAGATTTAAAAAAAAAAATTAGACTGTGCTGTCAGCAGTTGTAAGTTAGTTTTTTAAAATCTTGGAATAACAAGGAAATTCCAGAAGGCTGCCATAGTGCTAATGTCACATCAAAATCCAGATGGGCAAGTGGGTAGCTTCTGTATTTATAGGCCAATTAACCTCCTATCAGTGCCTAATGGGGGAAAACTGATATAAAACTTAAAGAGTTGACATATAGGAATGTGTTTCATAAAGTAACGGTAATTTTAAAATAAAACCATTTTGTATACAGTGATCATTTACTGGACCACATCATTTCTTTACGTAGTCATAAAAGATGGGTTCATTCAACAATGCTGCCACTAATGTCCCCACTGCTGTGAAATTTCCCATTCATTGCACACTAAATGGTTTGATTTTAAAATTTCCATTACTTTCTGAAACAGCCTTGTATTAATACTAGCCAACATGTTTTAGGGAAATGAGATCTTTTAAAACAAACCTGATTTCTTTCCTTAATGATGCTACAAATTTCACTGCTAGAAACAATGGTGTGGATGCAAATAACTTACTTTCATACAGGGGCGATGAGTAGGGGGTGCATGCAGGTGCAAATGTACCCCCTGAGTGTGGCGGTGCACCACCTGCAAAAAGGTGCTGCTGACAGTGTTGGTAACACCTGTGGGCAGTCGCCATTCACCACCCCGCTGCTGACACTGCCGGCGATGCCTGAGGGTGGCTGCCGACCCTTGGTTGGCATTCACCACCCCGCCACCGACAGTGTCACTGGTGGCTGTGGGAGCTCTCCTCTCACCACCACCGAGCTCCCACCACTGTAATTCTGCCACCACCAGTGCAGCTGTGCCCCCCGCAGCTGCTGGGGGCACATGCCGTTCATGCTTTCATTAGATGTTTGACTCAGTATCACATGCCATTCTGATTAGAACATTGGTATTGTACAATGTCAATAAAACCTTTTAAAAATAGATTAACAGTGTAAACTTGTAGTAACAATGTAAACTTGTAGTTACAATGTAGTTACAACTACATTGAAGTAGTTATGGAGTGGTGTTGGGGTTGCAGGGTGGGAGGTATTATCAATCAGCAGCATTTTATATAGGTTACTTCAGGGAGTGGCATAGGCCAAACTTTATTCAACATTTTCGGCAGTGATCTTCAAGCAAATAAAAAGTGATGACATTTTTGAAAGACACACAGATTGGCAGAGCACTACATAATGAGAGCAGAGCTGTCAGAAATCTGGATTACTTCATAAACTGAGTCCTTTCAAACAGAATGAACTTGAATACCATCAATGGAAAGTTATATATCTATTGGCAAAGAACACATGCCAGAATGGAGCTATATCCTATGAAGCATTGGCTCTGGAAAGAATTGAGGGGTCATAAGTAACAAGCACCTGAACATTAGCTTCCAGTGTGATGACCTGGCCGAAAGGATTAATGCTGTCCTTGATTGCATAAACAAAGGGATAATAAGGAAGCATAAGGAGGTGATTTTACTGTGGTATGAAGCATGGGTGAAACCATTACTGGACACATGTAGTTGTAGTGCCCAGACTTTAAAAAAGATATTGAAAACTGGACAGAGTGCCAAAACAGTCACAGAAATAATTTTGAAGAGCAGAGAAAATATTCTTATAACTAGGAACATACATAGTTCATTCCGCTTGGTTTAGCAGAAAACGTTTGGAAATGACTTGACTGTATTGTATCCTGCTTTGACCCAGCCAGTCTCAGCTTTAAAAAGTTGTCTCAGCATTTTAATAGAATTTTTTAAATTTGGGATTTCATCTGGTGTTAAAATTTATACCCCAAGAAAACAGTACATACTTCCCCTGTATGGTACCAGCCACTGCTATAGCACAACAGGCCCTACCCAGTCTGCATGCACCATTTGCCAAACTGGAAATAGTATAGCTATGTTAGTGAGGTATTTTGTATGATCCAACAGGCTCCTATGCAGGGCAGAGCCTACTGGTAAACACATAATGTCAGAATAAAGGTGAACATATAATGCCAGAATAAATCAGTTGATATATTAGGGGATTGGAAGTTTATTTAATGTTAAATTTTTTACTTGATAAGTTGGATTTGTTCATAAATACAGTTAAAAAAAATCAGGTACAGGAAGGCAGTCAAGATTCTTTTGATTCATGAGGGAGCACATAGCACAGCATAACACAACAGAGTTTGCACTGGAGTTTATTGCTCCCAGGCATCATGTTTGCATGCACATCTGGGACTGCAGCATGTTGAGCCAGGGCAGCACAGCCCCAGTTGGCAGGGGGCTCTGGGGGTCAGCCTGCCAGCCCAGGGCTGCTCCAACCCAGCTCAACGTGCTGCAAAGGGACTGGCTGGGGCATGAGGGTGCTTTACCATGGGTCCAGCTGGCAGGCAGCTCCTGCACTGAAGCACTCTCATGCCCCAGCCAGCCCTATCAGCTGGCTGGGGCACGCTCCACATATGAGTTTGGGTGGAGTAAATACCTCCACAGTAAGATAGCACTTGTGTCTGGCATTACTATCCTATGACAGAAATAATTAGTTTACTCCATCCTAATAGCATTGCATGCGTATATGGTTATGTTTTACTGTGGAGCTAATTAGTGGGGATCCTGGTTTTCTCTGATTTAAATGATCCAAAATTCTCTGATTACAACCCCCCCCCCCTCATTTTTCCATGATTAAAACAAAACGCCACTATATGTTATTTGGATTGATATAGCATTTTGTTTTAATCACAGAAAAATATGGATTTTGGGGGGAAGAGGTTTAAAGCAGAGAATTTTGGATTTTTTTTATCAGAGAAAACCAGGATCCTTGCTAATTAGTCAACTGCAGTAAATGTCTCATGTAGATGTGCCCACAGCGTGGGCTCCCAAACTGGAAGCAGTGTAACTGTCCCAGTGTAGACCTGCACATTCACAAATGTTGATGCTGTACTGGGAGCATTTTGTTCCAGTTTAAGTTTCCATAATTTGTGTATCTTTAACTACAGTAGGAAATAGTGGATCCATTGTCTCCTGGTGGCAAGACTGGATGTCTTTCCTGAAGAAATCCTTTATGCAAGGCATCAGCAAAATGCCTACTGTTGTGCTCAGTGCAGAGCTAACTGGGTGAACTGTAATAGCCTATTATACACAAGAGGTCAGACCAGATGCTTTAATAATTGCTTCTGACTTTACAGTTTTTAATTTCATTGAATGTCCTTCAGTGAAATGGGTAAGAGTGAAGAGACAGAGAGAAGAGAAGCTCCTGATCTACCTTCACTGCACCATTCAGCATAATTTCCTCATAACGCTTCTTAGTAACTCTTTTCCTGAAGAAAACAATTCCAGTCTTTTCAATCTCTCCCATTCAAAATATTTTTCCATGCCTCTAACAGTTCTCATGAGCTTGCTCTGAATTCTTAATTCTGCTTTATTTATTTTTTTCTTTGACATGAGGTAACCAGTGCTGCAGGTGGAGTCAGGAACTTTGAAAATACAGATTTGATTTTTAGAAGTGCTAAAATGTCAACAGCCCTATTGGCTTCAGCAGAACTTGCTGCAGATCAGGCCCTATGTGTCCAAACCGTGTGTCTGTATCTATAAGCAAAGCTCTTTTAGACTGGCACCATGGACAAAATCCTGAACTTGATGAAATTAATAGATGTTTTACCCTGATTTCAATAGGGTCAGACTACCACTCTATAATACCTTGTATGTTTTTCTAAAACTACCTGAACTGCCAGTGCTAGATACTGACAACAACTAATCAACAACACTTCCTTTCATATTTTGTACAATATTTATGATTTGATTTCTCTTTGATTTGACAGTTAGTTTGCAGATAAGCTATTCCTGAAAGGTGCCACAATCATTGGGAATGTCTAATAAAACAGAAGACAAAACAAGTGACTTGGGATGCAAAAATGTGGATTAAATTGGAACCCTTGCATGGAAACCTCTTTCCTGTGCTGTTTCCATGACAAGTAACATTATCATGATGACATTTGCATTCTCCAGCCCAGGACCTCAGTAAACCACAGGATTAACCAGATGTGAACTAACTTATTGACACAGTGAAAAATAGAAAAAAGTACATACCTAAAGCAAGGGAAGATGACCATTATTAAAAGTAAGCAGAGAATTCTAACTGATTAACATCAACTAATAATTTATTAAATTCTTTTTTGTGTAAAGAAAACATTCTTTTCCTTTCCTGTTTGCTTTTTCAAAGAACTTACTTCACTAGCAGTGTTAACAAAATCATTCCCAGCACAGAAGTTTTGCCACTACAGACTTTAAACTGGAGTAATTGCTTATTTGCAAACATTCATCTTCAAAAAAATGTTACCACATGCCTAAAAGGTGTGCCCCATTAGATGTAAATGATAAATGGTACGCGACAAGGCAGAATGCATACAGCTGATGTAGCATGTAGTTGTCAAGTGAAAACTTGTAATATTAGTGTTTACACTAGGGCTGAATTTTTACTCAGTGTGAAAACAATACAGGCTTCTGTTGCCAAATGATTGTATCTACTCAGTTATAACTGCATTAAGTCTTTGGGTAAAATTTGTGCTTTGTTTTACTTCCAGTTTCTGGAAGTGCACTATGAACATATTATACAATACAGCAGCTAATCCTAACTGCATAACAATGCATTACTTTGACAGGTTTTAGTGACAGGGGAAGCTCAGGAGGTTTGAAAGTTGGAGTTTGATTTGGAAAAACACCCTGAAGTATGGCTGCTTCTCTGAAGTATCTGAATCTTCCTAGTACAAATTTTGAACTGGAAATCTCATGAAAACAGCCTCCCAAATGGGAATTAGTTTTCTAAGATTCTACTTCCTCTCAGGCTAGCAATACTGTGAGAACAGTATTTTGGCACTCCTACTTCCAACTATGCCAGAATTAAAAGTCTTGAGCTGTACAGGCATGAAAAATAATCTGACAGATCCATAGGTCAAGATTGTCTTTATGATGTATGCTGTGGCCACTCAGGACTTCATGGCAACAGGGGGCCAAAACTCAGATATTCCTGCAACAGAGACACAATCTGCAGGAACATACATGCATAGCTACACTTTGGTCTCTACAAGCATGAAACTAATTTAAATTCTTAACTTCAATGACATTAAAGCAGAGATGAATTTGACTTGTCTTTTCAATCCCTTATTATGGGAGCACGCATCTTTATCCAGTTTAGAAGGTCCATTTTTTTCTGTAGTAATGGTTTGCAATACTAAATTTTGAACAATTTTAACTTTTAAATTCTTTAAGCAAGTAGTTTTTAGACGAAGTACAGCACTGCCAATAATTAGCCCTATGCTGCACTCAAAATGATAATGTTTTTGAAGAAAGGCATTAGGGTGATATCTTTTATTAGACCAACTATGTAGTTGGGATAAAGTTAGATAAGCTTTTGAAGGCAAGGCATTCTTTGTTAGGCCTCTGCTCACAGGAAGCCAAGAAGCATTTTATTAATACATCACAACAAACTGCTTGTTTGGGGGTTTTTTTCTCAATATCTCTATTCCTACAATAGCTAATACTGCTTAAATGTTTATATGTTTTAATTATTTAAAAAGCATTACTTCACTTGTTCACCTTCACTAAAAGAAGTATTCCTCTGCTTCGAGAAGCTGGCATGCAGCAAACCATTTCTAAATAATCAGGCAGCAAGCTGGTACCATACAAAGCGGACTTTATTCATAACAGACATTTGTAAATAAGTAATTGACATTTGTGCAATAACAATAGCAGCTCCAAAAATAACAAAAAACTGCCAGAACAAACAAGTATTCCGTGAGCTCGGTTTTAGGCTGCAGATCCATCAGAGTCAGTGACAGCAGTGGTACTCAAAATAATAGCTCTGGGATCAGAGGGAATTCTGCAGCACAGCAAAAACCTCCTGCTTTTTTCTCTTCCTTCCCTCTCAGCTATCTTTCAGTGGATGGAAGTAGACTGGGAATCCTAGGTCACCTGAGGGCTGTGGTCTTAGGTTACATGGCCCACGCTGGATTTCTGAAGGGTTTTGACAACAACCAAAATCTCTGAAAACACTAGAGTTTGACTAAGGAGGGAAGGCATATATGGTACACATTGGCATGGAGCAAAGCTGATGTGGCAGCTTTGCAGGGATGGAACTCTTTGTTTTTACAAATCCCATCCTAATGCCCATTGTGCCCTTTCTGTCCTACCAGCCCTTTTAGCTTTCCCTATGCCATGGAGAAGTGGAGGTAAGATTGGGTTATCACATTAGTAGCTCCCTTCCCCACTCTTCCCCCTAATCTTAGGATTTGGGGCAGGGAGTTTAAATTGTAAAGCCTCTGTCTTCCATACCGCACACACTTGGTTAGCTCTTTGCTTCTTTCCTCCCTTCAGCCACTTGGTATGCCTTTCTTCTACTGTGCTGTCTTGAGTAGTGATATAGCACAGTGGTAGAGTACTGAGATGGGAAAGGGAAAATGAAAGGCAAGGTGCTGTTATTCAGTAGCATGGGGAACTGGCCTTTAATAGAAAGAAGGGAAAACTTTTGATGAAAAACCCAAGGTAGGTATGGAGACAGGCCACGTCATTTATCTGGAGGTGCTGTTTTTAGCAATGGACTTTTTAAATACAGTCTTGTATCCATCACTGCATTAAACTACAATAAAGAAGGCCCATCAACTGAACAGTTCTGCTAATCAGATCAGTACAATAGTTCACACTGGCATTTAAAATCCTGACATTTGCTTTTTGGCATTAACACACTCTGAATTAAATAGGACAGTTCATGTCTCTCTTGGAGCTTTTATTTCAGTCTGTCTGTCTGGAAACTTAGAAAGACACCACTGCTTCTCTTCAGCCTGCTCACCCTAGAAGGTTTTACCAGTAGAATTATTTTGATTAGAGGTGTGATTATTTAATTTCTTTATATTTTAATACAAAATAGTGTTAACAGTAAAGCCCTAGTATAGCTGAAATGATATCTGCCTGGAGTTATACCACCATAAAGATTTTAATCAATATAACTGCATCCACAGTGGCCTGGAATGGGGTTGGGATCGTGCCATTTTAACTATACTGGGACACAACTGTGTACTATAGACAAGGTGCTTATATTCAGAAGATCTGTAAGCATCAAAGAGTATGTCTACATGATGCCTATTGTAAGTTCCAGCTGGATGCCCCAGGAAGACACTACCCACCCAATTCAAAAGCTACTCTTCAAATCCTGAAATATACTACTGAGGCTCTCTCGAACATGCTTCTGTAGCCACTCTCAAGATCTGAGTCTCCAGGGTGCTTGAAAGCAGTTGGGATGACCCTGGTGTGTTTTCAATACTGTACTTCCGATTTGGAGGTGTGCGTGTGTGGCAGGCAGTGTCTGATAGTGTGCCAGCCAGAGTCTGCTGCCACTGCATTGCAGAGTTCTCCCCAGATCAGCCAACCTTTGGACATAGCTTGGAGTTTCTGTTTCATGAGTTTTTCCTGGTAATGAACTGAAACTTCTATTGATGGAAAATTACTTTTTTTTTTTTTTGCTAGTAAATCTCCTTTTTCAGGTTTTCCTCAAAGAATATTGAATACCAGAAAGAAACAATTTTGTGGGCCATGCAGTTGTGATGAGGTACAAGGAAGGAAGGGAGAAAACAAAGAGGACTGAAAGGGTCAAAAGAGGCAAGACTAAAATCTAGTCATTATTTGTAGTGTGTGTGTGTGTGTGTGTGTGTGTGTGTGTGTGTGTGTTTGACTCTGTCAACTACTTCTGCTGCTTGACTACAGGATTAGTTTTATTTTCAAAGGTGCTGAGCAATCCAAATCCCCACTAAGGATAAGGGGAGGTGCAGGTGCTCACAACTTAAAATTAGGACATGAATTTTTCTAAATAATAGAATGGTTAGGGCCTAAATAATGAACAACAAATAGCAAATGAGGATACCAAAACCATTTGGTTTTATACCATTATGATTGTATTCTACAAACTTTTATGTAAAAATTCATTCAAACAGATGCTTTCAAATGACAAATTCAAAAAGCTGTAGGCATGGTAGAAATGACTAGTTGCCCATAATTTGAAAAAAATGTTCACAGGTACTGCCTTTGATATACCAGCTCTGCATGGATTCCACCAAGACCAGAATTTAGCAGATTATTAGTAAAACTTAAGTGGAAATATATTCCACTGCGTCATAGTTAGTGTTTCTTTATGTTAGGTACTTATCTTTCTTTTCACAATTTTGTAACTACATATCTGATAACCTGAATTTACGTGATGTAACTAATATTAGTGTGATGCACTTTGAGGACAATATAGCCTGGCTATTTATCATCTGCATTGTCTTGCTTCACAGGTCAATGTATATTGAGTGTCTGGTCTTTTGTTTTATTCTGAATTTGATACACATGTAGAAAAGTTACACAGTTCATATATAAATTAGTTTTATATTAAATGACACCAAAGATATTTGAGAGACTAACTAGTATAAATTTCACCGAATGTAAAAATAAATATTCAATGAATTCAAAAGTAGAAGCCTGATGTTTATTTCATGATCAGCTAAATATGGGAGGTTTAGATCTGTGCATTAAAGTGAAAAGCAAAACTTTTATTGACTTAGGTATCAGACTATACAGAAAAAACTGTTCCCAAGTGTCATTATATTTAGAGGTTTGTTGAAAACCCAGCTGCTGGAATCAAGAGGTTGCATGAAAACTCCAGGTTTAATTTAAAAAAAAAAAATGATGGCCTTACACCTTGTGCTTGCCAAAAAAGCTTGAAACCCTGAACCAAATGCACCTTAAAACTCAAAAACTAGAAGACCCAAATCCTCAGACGTATTACTTTAAAAGCTTTCTTTTGATTTTTTTTTTAAATCAGCCTTATAATCTGTGGGAACCTAACTCATGATTTTCAAATATTCAGGGTTTGCAATGCTGAGCACGTCACAATGCATCTCTCTTTAAAAAAACATACTCTTAAACAGCCGGCAAGGAACATGGATAGAATATTTGGGGAAAAACCATGATATTTAATATATTTAATCTTATTATACATTTTTTTTCTAAATTACAAAGTCAATAGGCTGCAAATATATTCTGCTACAAAGCCTTATGTAAGAAATATTTCTATTAGAAAATACATCTCATTAAACATTTCCGGTAAATAAATTATTCCAAATAGTAAAATTGTGAGGGGTAAATGGAAACGTAAAAACCAGCGCTGGCACCCAATACTACAATCACTTACTGACACTGAGTAATAACACTTATACATACCAGTAGCCTCACCAGAGTCATCAATAAGACTATTTTTGTGTATGCGATGCTTCAATCTAAGTAAGGGTCAAAGAATTGTACCTCTATATTTTGAATCTAGGTCCAAATTATGTAATTTTCTGGCCTAATTTCTGTTTTCTCTTGCAGTGCAGAGAGGTAAATATATAAAATGTAGAACTAGTGGCAGTGAGAGCAGAATCAGACCTTCACTTTTGGGGGAATACAAGAATCTTTCTCTAGAGACCATTCCTTTAAGATCAATAAAAATATTGACCAGAAAATTTTAAAATATCCTAATAAATCAGTTTTCTTAATCTGATATATGTTGGAGTTTAGGTCCTTATCAGCGGTACAGGAAGTGTAATTCAGATTTGATCTCTGGTAAAGACCTTGTTACAAGTGCACTTGCAACAGTTACCAATCACTGGAATGTTGTAATGTATTAAACTGAATATATGTTAGGGTGGTGTCACAGGTTCACTTGCAACGGTTGCAAATCCTTGGAATACAGTGACCTACTAAAGTTAGTGCTGTTAGGAGATAGACCTTGCCTGAAAAGGAACAACTTTGCAACATCAGGAGGGTACTTAATGTGCTCAACTGCTCGAAGTGCATCTGCCTGCATTTTAATGTCACTTAAAAAGTGTTAAATTGACACCACCCTGTGTCAGGAGTAAATGAACCACTATTTGTAAATTAACCACCAATGTAGAGATATAAAGGGGAGCAGAAAGGTACCTTAAAGATAGAAACAAATCCCAAAGTTGGTTTTCTGATTCAACTACCTTCTGGTGTACCCAAATTGAATGAAACATTAACAAAAGCAGAGAGACATTGCTTTACAAAATGTAGAAATAGACATTTCAGTAGGTTAATTATATAATCAGATTCTGAAAAAGGAACCCCAATCTTTAGTTATGTTTACTTACATTATCGCTCTTGCAAATATATGAGTAACACAAGAGGAGGTGAAATGATTAAACATCAGAGGGTTGAGGATATCTTTTAGCTAGTTCATGAACACAGTAGATAAGTCAGCAGATTCTTTTAGCCAACATAATCAGTATGATTCCTTTAGTCGTGCCAGTATTCAAACCCATAGCATGCATTCGACCAGAATTTGTTCTTGTTTCAGTCTCAGTTGTTGTGTCAAATCCCATGATGGTTCTCAGCATGTCACGTGTCAATATACCTTTATGATGGAGACCTGATGAAATACTTGCAAAAGCCAACTCTTTTTTGTTGTTGTTGCTTTTGCTGCCCATACAAAGGAAATCCATTCTAGCATCTCCAAACCAAAGATGAAACAGACTTATGATAAAAACTTATTTCTACTAGTATAGCATAAAAACTTTGACTTAGTAGCAATCCAGTCAAATAACAGCAGGTGGTGGAAAAATCTATTATCATTGCAAAAATGTTTTTGCAATTCATTGCAACAGAGCTTGAAAAGCAAAGTTTGCTATAACTCTCCACACTCAGATGCTTGTAACTTTCCAAAAAAAAAAGATGGAAAAAAATGACCAGCTTTATGAATTTATCCATAATGTAAGAATTCTGGCAAGAAAAATAATATTTACTAGGACTAATGAGAAAATGAACGCATATTACTCTGGACTCGTCAAGTGTATATATATATATGCTTTAAGTGTTCAGCCCAAAGTATGCTAGCAGTAAACCAAGACACATACAAATGACTAATTATGGTAAATGAAGATGAACTGAATAAAGCATTTCAGTTTATATAGATAGGCATATATATATTAAACAAAACCCTGTTTAAATGCCTCTGATTAGAGGAACTGCCACTTCTTGTGCTGCCTTGAAATCCTACATGATGAGATTTTTCCATTTGCACAGGAGCCTGCAAAATCCAGCACTCTTGCCCTGCAGGAGTACTTTCCTTCTGTGAGAAGACAGCCCTGAACAGCAAGGTGTATGGACATTCACAGTAACTATTATTGTCATCTCTAACAGCTGCAGCTTATCGCTATGATTTTAGTAGCCCATAATGAGTTGACAGACAAGTCTTTCTGTAAATCACTGGTTTCTGTTGGAATATGCATAAAATTTATTTAGCAATCATTACTGTGGAGGACACTTACCCCATTCCTAACACTGAGTTGGCGTGTTAGGAACCCTTCAAAAGGCATGGGACCATGCAGCATTGCAAATGTCAATAATTTCCATTGTGCTTGTATAATAGCATTTCCCACAAACTGTCGTCATTATTTACACAAAAAAGTTGCACAATGGAAAACTCCAGCTGCTATCACATTTACCGCCAACTCAAAACAAGTGCAGTTTGGGGTGATTTCTATTCCTACCACAATTGTTACTTTAGCTATTCTGTTTTTATTTACAATCTTCATTTCCCACCAGGCTGTAATGCATTAAATACACAGATTCACAGTCTGTTAGTAATATTTTCCCAATCCTCGTTCAGATCTTCTGACACACGTGAAGTCTTGATTTAGAAGAAGAGGTGGCATCTTTCCATACTTTGCAAGAGAGCCCTTTATCACAGTCACATCGCTGGAAAATCTCCAGGCTGTGGGAGCCCTTCTTGCGTTGCTTGGTGCATACCTCCCCCTGCTGTAACACAGGTTTGCAAATTTTGGTCCAGAAATGGCGAGCACAGCAGTGCCCCTCAATGCAGTCAGATGAGCGTAAGCAGGGGTCCCCTTCATGTCCTAAAAAACAACCAAGGTATTTCAGTGCCTGAGAAAAACTGAAAAACAGCTTCAGTGGAGTTTAGTTCAATGGCAACTAAGAAAGAAGGGATATGATGCTCATCTAGAGGTATTTGAAGGCCATACAAATCAAGGCAAGGGAGGAATTACAATCGTTAGAAAAGTTCAAGGAGGTGATCAGTATGGCCTATTCTCATGTCTGAGAAGAAAGAAATCTCATTGAGCACTATGACCACAAAAGCATGCATTTCTGTTGCAAGACCATTAAAAGAAGTCAGACTGCCCACTTCCTCAACTACAAACAAAATCCTACCTTTTAGGTGTGAAAGCTTAGACTGCGGCCTTCCCAGATTCTGCCATTCAAAGTCCTTGCTAGAATAATGGCCATTTTTCTTGTTGCGTGGCCCTTCCAGAGCAGGGATGTGAGGAGTTAGGATGCTTTCCGTAACTGGTATGCAAATACCTGTGAGAAGGAGAAAGAAAAGTCAGAGGCTTTAGAGATGGGAGTTTGCCTTAATGTAGCCTTCTCTGCATGTGGAAGATAGGGCTGAAATGCCCCATCCACCTGAGCATGTTGACGTGTTCCTGATTGGAAATTCTGCCTGTGAGGCAGCTTTGTGCTCATCCCAGTGATTGCTCTCAGACCTGCCAGAGACAAACGACAAGTCCTGGGGCTGAGTCTACAGCGGGGGTGGGCAATTATTTCAGCTGGAGGGACAATTAATGAGTTTTGGAGACCTGTCAAGGGCCACATCCATCTTTGTTTGTCTGTCTCTCTGTCTCTTACTGTCTGTCCGTCTCCTCTTCTCTTCTCCTCTCCTCTCTCTGCCCCTTCTCTGTCTCTCTTCACTCTGTCTTCTCTCTCTCTCTCTCCTCTCCTTTCCTTTTTCCATCTCTTTTTCTGTCTTCTCTTATCTCTCTCCTCTCTCTCTTCTCTTCTTTCTCTGTCTGTTCTCTGTATCCCCTTCTCTCTCTCCCCTTTCTCTCTCTCTTCTCCTCCACCCTCTCTCCAGAACCTGGCTGAAGCTGTAGTTTGCCAGGAGCCCTGACTCTCAGCTGTGGACACAGACATGGACTTCCATATAGATCCACAGCTGAGTTTTGGGGCTCCTGGAAAACTACAATTTCAGCAAGGTTCTGGAGGGAGCGGGAGGTGGAAAAGGAGGGAAGGGTTGGGAGGGAGACCGAGAGAAATGAAGAGATAGAGAGGGAGATGCCTGGCATGGCAGCAGCAGATCCTGCCTGGGTCCATGGCTGATGCTGCTGGAGCTTCCACCAAGAGGGGAAGGTGGCAGGTCAGCTGTGGATGTGCTGGCAGATTCTGTCTGGGCTCCTGCACCTGCCTACAGCATCCACAGCTGATACTGCTGCCACCACCCAGTGTGGCAGAAGCCCCAACCAAGTCCACAGATGGTGCCTGATGCTGTTGGGTGCGTGTTGTTTTCAAAAGACCAAGGAGTTAAACTTATAGAACAATAAAGCTTGTTTATGCAGACAGCCTTCTTAGCCTGCTGATCTACTGTTCCCTGTGGTTCCCTAACCCCCTTCCTGGGCAAATATAACAATTTATACATAACATTCTTAAAGGTATCCACACATCTTCCCCCTTTACATGTAACATATCCCTGTGTAATACTAACATTGGAAGTTTAGTTCAAACCATTGTTAAAGCACATTTTAACAGGTCTCTATTAGTCTTTGTGTTGGCTTTTTAGCTCTAAATGATCTTCTCAGATTCTCTGCATTCTTAATCCTTATCGGTAGGGACCTACTGGATTCACTATGGAAGTAAGAGTGTGCAGCAGCTCCTTTAATCTTGCATGTTCTCCTGTGCACACCTTGCCACTTGTCTCCCTCACCTTGCTGCTGATTCGTGAAGACCCCCACCACTCCCTCCTGATCAGCAGGGAAGCTAAAACCAGGGTTTTAAACATGACACCATATTTGCCTCCCTGCCAGTCAGCAGCAAACAGCAGGTCTGTCCAGGGCCTCTCAGCCAATCAGTGGCAGGAGGCAAAAATGGTGCCTTATTTAAAACTGCAGTATTCACCTCCTCACTGATCATGAGCAAGCCGCAAGCATGGACCCTCCACCAATCAATGGTGGGGAGGGGTGTGTGAGAGAGCCTACAAAATTAAGGGAACTACAATGCACCCCATTTCCACCATGAATTTTGTAGGTCCCTACTTATTGGTTCAGGTCTTGTTTGGTTTCCTTGTTCAAATGTGTCTACTTTGCCATTTTCAGTCTCCCCGGTCATTTCTTGTTGCTTTGTTGTTAGCTCTGTTTCCTTTGGTGAATCTTGTAATGCAGCTTCTTTTCTCCCCTTTATGAGCTACAAGTGTAGTCTATTCCTTCTTAACACCTGTCCTTCTGGTGTGACTACATTATAGGATCTTGGAGCTACTTGTTGGGAAACTAGTGCTTTTTTGTTTCCACATTTGTCCATGTGAAATAAGCGCCATATCTTTGTTGTGCAGTTGTAGTAACTCCCTGAAACCTCTGTCATAATACCATTTTTGTTTGAGTTTGTTGAAATTTTTAAATGTTTTCACATCTTGCTTTCATTCTGATGAGCATCATACACAAAATTTGGCAGCCTGATTTTGAGTTTCCTGTGAAACAGCATTTCTGCTGAGGACAATCAATGTTTCATGAGTGTTGCCCTGTAATTTAAAAGTGACAGGTAAACATTGGTGTGTGAATCTGTAGCTTTTTTTAACATTTTCTTCACTATTTGTACTGCATTTTCCACCAGACCATTGGATTGTGGGTATTTAGGACTTGAAGTGTTGTGATGGAATCCATATTTATTTACAAACTCTTTAAAATCCAGACAATTGCATTAAGACCCATTGTCTGTTCTCCTAATTTGTGGAATCCCATCTCTAGCAAAAAATGATTTGATGAGAGTTATGACATGAATTGCTGTTGTGCTTTTGAGCAATGAAATGTCATGGTAGTGAGAATAATAATCCAACTAAAACATATTTTTTCCTGCATGCATGAATAAGTCAATGCCTACTTGATACCATGGAACAACAGGCTCCTCCATTATCATCATGGACTCTTTTCTTTGCTTTGATCTGTACTTTTGGCACATTGTACAAGCCAATGTTGGGCCAATACAGAGCACCCCTTGCACTCCTTTTACATTTTTCAATGCCTAGATGCCTCTCATGTATTCTTTTTAACATGTCTTTCTTTAGCACTGCTGGAACAATAAGTCATGAGCATTTGAACAAAATGCCATCCAATATTGACAGCTCTTCCTTAAACTGAAAGTAGGGGCTAGGTATATGTTTTCTAGGCCAACCAGCACAAATAGCTGCTATCACTTTTTGCAGTGTGGTGCCCTGAGTACTAGCTTCTGCAATTAGTGCCCACATTTTATCTGTGATAGAAATCACTTTTTTAATTAGATTAGCATGTATTATGTCTGAGTCTGGAATTCTGTCCTTTCTCATTGTGTCATATGCTCCGGATAACGTATCTGCCATAAATGTTCATCTGTAATAAATGTTTTATCTGCAATAGATGTTTTCCTGGTGTGTGTTGTATGTCTCGATCATACATTTGCAGTTGCAAGAAAAGGCTCTGTAATCTGGGTGGCATGTCTAATAACCTTTTCTTTGCTATAGTTACCAAAGTTTTGTGATCAATTTCAGCTATCACAAGCTTCCCATAGATGAATATATGAAATATCTTACAGCCATATACCAGAGCTAAACTTTTTTTCTCAATTTTTGCATATAGGCACTCTGACTTAGAGAGTGCCCTAGATACATATGCTACTTGTCTCCAACTATCCCCCTGTTTTTGAAGCAAAACTGCTCCATTACCTTCTTTAGAAGCATCTGTTGACAATTTAATGGGTCTTTTAGGATCATGTTATTTTAGTACCGGAGCTCTCATTATTTTTTCCTTCATGTTCATGTTCCCATATCCACTGAGCATTCTTTTGTAGGAGTGATCTAAGGTGTTTGGTCTGCTCTGCTAATTTAGGTAGATATTTCTGAAAAAATGATCATTCCCAGTATCCCTACAAAATTGATGATTTCTAGTAATCTTTGCATTCCTTCCTTATTTGTAGGTGGTGGCATGTTTGTAATGCCTTTAACCCTTGCAGGATCAATTTGTACCCCTTTCTCAGAAAGTTTTTCTCCCAGATATGTTATTTCTGTGACCCTGAATTTGCATTTTTATTTGATCAGTTTCAAACCTGCTCTTTGACTTCTTTCTAGTGCATTTCTTAGCCTCAAGTCATGTTCTTCCATCATATTTCCCCAAATTAATACATCATCAATATAAACCATAGTTCCATCAAAACTTTCAAAAACATGTTGCACCTTTCAGTGAAATACTTCAGATGCAAAATACGGTCCAAAAGGAAGCCTACAAAAGCAATACCTTCCAAAGGGTGTCTTGAAGGTACATAATCTAGTGCTATTCTTTTCTAGGGGAACTTGGCAAAACCCAGAAGAAGCATCCAGAGTGGAGAAATATTTAGCTCAGGGATGGGCAAAATGTGGCCCATGGGCCAGATCTAGCCCAACAGGCCATACTGTGTGGCCTGCAGGGCCCCTAAAAAGTTTAGAAAATTAATATGTAACTGTCCCTGGCTGCCTGTCAAAGATGAAAGGAGACGGGGCAGTAGGACCCAAGGGAAGCCATGGCAGAATCCAGCAGCAGCAAGGCCTGCCCAGCCATGCCCCCCGCCCCCAACTGGAAGCCCCTGCCTAGCAGTGGGATGGCAGGAGAGTGGGGTGTGGGCTGGCAGGGGTCTATGGAGATGGGCTGGGCTGCGCCATCAGGGAGAGAGGGGAGCTGCCCTAGCTCTACAGAGTCCCTGATGGCTGGGACTCCGCGCTCCTGCTACCCTGCTCTGTGCCCTGCCAGTGCTGGCCCCGGGACACCAGCATGGACCCTGTGCTCCCACGCAGCTGTCATTGTGCTCCTGCACACCTGCTCAATCCCAGTGCCCCCTGCCCCAGCCCCGTGGTACAAGCTGGAACCAGCACACGCAGCCTGAACCCTGCATGCCCTGTGCTCACCCGTCTGGGCTGAGCAGAGACAGCGTGGGACAAACTGCTGCTCAGCATGGGGAGAAAGTGGTCCCTCTCCCTCCTCCTCACTGGCACTTCCTGGTGCAGCCGCCTTAAGCCCATGCAGG
>NW_005842484.1:247840-254183 GCF_000455745.1 Alligator sinensis
CTGTGTCACTCCCCCCTCTAGGCTGCCCTGTGGAGCAGCAGTGGCAGTGCAGAGCAGATGCAGGGCAGCCCCATGCAGGCTCTGAGCAGCTGCACCAGGAAGTGCCGGCAACGGGAGGGGGGGTGGTACTTTTCCCCCACACTGAGCAGCAGAGCAGCAGTTTCTCTCCTGTGCCACCACTGCTAAGCCTGGACCCCAGCACCAGCTCTGGGTTTACTGCTGCTCAGCATGGGGGAAAGTGGCCCCTCGCCTTTGCCACCATGGGGCAGTTTTTGGTGCAGCTGCCCAGAGCCCACGCTGTGCTGAGCTGTCCTATGACTCCATCATCGCTGCCTCTTGACTGGACAGTGCCGCAGTGGTGACAGTGTGAAGCAGCTGCAGGGCAGCTCAAAGATGGCAGTGAAGGAGCCACAGGGCAGCCCAGTGCAGCGCAGGCTCTGGGCAGCCACACCAAAAACAGCCCAGTTGTGGTGAGGGGGAGGGACAGCTTTTCCCCACACCAAGCAGTAGTTTCTGTCCAGCTGCTGCTGCCATTGCTGCTGCCATTCAGCTTGGATGGGCAAGCCTTGAACCTTCCTGCAAACCCTCAAACCCCTCCTGCACACCCTTCTCCCCACACATCCCCACAAACCCCCCATACCCACCCACCCACATTCACACACACACCCCCACAAACCCCACACCCACCCACCCATACCCCCTGACAGCCCTGCACACCCCACACAGTATACCAGAGTAAGACTGCATTTTGAGCTATCATGCAATCACTTCTACATGTACAGCACAAATACACACAAGTCAGGACAAAAATATATATTTATAATTAAATGAAAATATATTATTATGGGTGTTTGATTTTTAGTATATAATTTGTTTTTTTCCCCCAGTTGAGATATCAAACCCTCTTTCCAAAAGGAGTACTTCTAGGGGCAAAGAGAGGGACTTCCTGTGGCAAAGATCAGAGGTTAGGAGCGGGACTTCCGGTCCCAAGGTGGTGACCAGGGAGCGGGGCACCTGTCCAGGGGCAAGGCTACCTACGCAGCCCTCGAAAGCTTGCCAAAACTCGGAAAGCAGTCCTCCACCCAAAATAATTGCCCACCCCTAATTTAGCTGCTGCCACATTGCCAAAAACCTCTTCCCTGGTGGAAACGGGAAAATGCTTCTTTTTGATGTACCTGTTCATTTGCTTAGGATCCATACACAATTTCAAGGATCCATCTTTTTTTCCTGTTATGATCAGTGAATGAACCCAAGCAGTTGGTTGTTCTACTTTTTCTATTATGCTCATGTTAACTAATCTATCTAATTCCGTTTTCAGTTTCTCCCTTAATACAAAGGAAAAATCTCTTGGAGCATGTATGTTCAGAGTGTTTGGTTCTCTTAATCCTATCTTGTACTCAGTTGACAGTTTCCCTATGCCTTGAAACGCATCATAAAACTCTTCTTCTATGTTTTTGCTTTCTAGTCCCTCAGTGGCATACATTCTCGTAATCAAACCTAGAGTTTTACACATTTGCAACCGAATAATTGGTACCAACTTTCCTGGGACTGTTACAAACTGAACTTTTACTATATTACCCGTAAGTCTAACATGCAGTGAACAAACACCCTTGGTCGCAATCATGTTCCCATTATATGCTCTAAGTTTCACTTTCTTATTCTCATAGTACACAGATTTAGTTATCATTTTTTGAATAATGTATTCTGGAATTACATTGACATGTGCCCCTGTATCTAATTTAAAAGTTACCATTAGTTCACTGGTGTCTAGGGTGATTGTCCAACACTCGGAAGAATGAACTTCTTCTTGCATTTTGCCAATGAGGAATTCTTCCTCTTCCTCATTGCGTAGAGCATGCACCTGCTGTTCCTGGTGTGATGTATCCTACTCCTTTCTGCAAACTCTTGTAAAGTGATTGAATCTTTTGCATTTGTTGCAGTGCTTACCAACTGCAGTGCATTGCATGGGTTTGTGCTAACCCCCACAGCATCTGCAGCTGACCATTGTTTCTTCAAGCAATTCTCTTTGGCCTCCACTTGCCTGCTTCATAGTGAAGTCCTCCTTTCTGTATCATTTGTATATTGCCTTAGGTTTTTGCAGTCTTGTAATCCTGTCTAGTTCAGCTTGTTCTGTTTTTTTTCTCTAGCTTCTGCAGCCTGGCATTTGGTATCTCAGCCACTTGGCACATTCTAACTGCCTTTTCCAAATTAAGCTCAGGATCCTCCAGCAGTATTTTCCTGAGGCTTGTATCCCTTACATCTAATACTATTTGGTCTCTGATCATGGACTCTTTTAGTTCTCCAAAGTTGCACATCTGGCTCAGCAGTCTGGGATCTTTGACAGACTCCTCTATTGTCTCTCATTCTTTCTGCTGTCTCATGTAGAAATTGTACCATTCAAAGGTTTCATTTTGTTTAGGTATACAATATTCCTCAAACTTTTTTACTACTGTGCCATAGCTTTTCTGTGCTGTTTCTGACAGTTGTAGGCTAGTATAAAGAGAGAAATCTTCTGTGCCTCCTATATTTAAAAAATAGCTACCTTGAATGAATCTTCCTTCTCTGTAACTCCACTGACTGTCATATATATGGTGAAGCTCTGCTTAAATTTCTTCCAGTTTTCTGCTGAATTGCTAGACAGCTTTAACTCCTCTGGAATTCTGAGATGCTCCATTTTTCTATCTTTCTCACACCCCACTCTTGGTACCATGTGTTGTTCTCACTTAAAGGTGGGGGGGGGGAAGGGGCCAGTGGTAGAGGGGGAAGCAGGGGTGAGGGGTTAGGCATGGGCATGGGCACAGGCATGGGGGGAAGGGGAAAAGGGGAAGTCTGCAGGTTCCTGCCCCTACCCTGCAATCTCTCCCATGTTCCCCCCCAGCTTTGAACCCCCTCCCCTGGCAGAAAAGCCATTCCAGCCTGTACCAGGAAGCAGCTCAGCTCTGGCTTCAGCCCCAAGCCTAGGGTTAAAGCCAGAGCTGAGCTGTCACCTGCCCTGGGCTGATACTTAAATCCAAGATGAGGCTATTTTTCCTAATGCTGTTTGGACAAAAAAACTAATCATGGATTTGAGTAAATACAGTAATTAAAGAAAATTCAGTCATTAAAAAAGTCATTAGGCACTTCCCTACTCTGTTTGATGCTAGAAGAGTGCAAACTATCTCAACAGTGTATTAATAAAGCAGTCATAAATCTGATCAATCTCATTTTACTCTAAAGGCCTGATGATATTGCTACATGGTTAGTTATGTATACAACCTCTATTTTTCACATGAAAGTACAATTTGAGCATGGAGCCACAATACTTATGCTTACAAATTAGACATGCCATTGCCTGTTCAATTTTAGGAATCAGCTCATGTACTTCTTATTAGGAGAGCTAAGCATGGAACATCGTAGTACAAAGGAAAAGGCATATGACTCAATCATACAAGTCCTGTCTGATTATATCAGTTTTTGAGAGATTTCTTACTGGCTTGCAGAAAAAATTAGTCACTCAAACAGAAATATTTCTTAGTTTCCATATATCCTTGATTCATGCTATTAAATGAGTCATTATTAAAGAAAAATAAGAAGCATAGCTCAGGTACCATTATTACAGCGGTTCCCAGGGCAGCACATGCCATCTCTGTGGCAACGTTTCTTTTTCCTCCTGCAGATCAAACAGGCAGAAGTAGCTTGATGAGGACTATGGCAGTATCTCCCAACTTCACATTCTTTATCATTGGTGCAAGGGTAGACCTGGTCATGGAAGAAGGAGAATGGTAAAAATTAAGGTATCCATAGATTTCACACTACTTCAGAGACAGAGAAGGAAGAAAACCCAATGTGTAAGTGTGACAGGGAAGGGAAATCATTTATCAGAGCTAAGGAGGGGCAGTGAGTGAAGTGCTGGAGTAGAGGTTTGCTTCTCTACAATTATTTGGAACTGGTATATGGGAAGCATGGCCAGATTTTGTAAGATAGAGCAACCCTGAAGTTTTGTAATCTGCTCTTGGAGCTGTGGTGGTTTAAGAGCTCCCTGACTTTCCCACTCATTTCTGCATCAAACCTACCTTGGTGCAAGAGAAAATCTGACCTACTTTTTATACATACATTGGATCTTTGTTGTGTTCTGAGTTACTCATGTGAATCAATATACTTTATATATAGTTAACTAATACACAAAACTGCAGTAGTCCAAACTAAAGAGGGAACAGTTTTGTCTTTGCTGGAAACCCATCCAGATGTAGGTAAAGCTCCCAGAATGTCCTCTGTATTGTAAGGACATTATCCTTATGTAAAATCTGAGCTACATTGTAAAAGGACCTCTTCAATTTCATGGTTCCAAACTTGTGGTGAGTATATGGACAGGATGATCTTTCTCATAAGCTTGCTATCTTTATATTGACTATTCACCTCTTAGTACTAGTTTTTCCTTTGAATTTGTATTACTCTCATTGATATCTACCAGTAAGATTCTTTGAAAGTAAACATCATCTGCACTCATTTTCACATGGATGCCTTCCTTTTATCTCACTGCCCTCCTTATAATATTCGGTCCTTAAATACTTTATCCCACACAGTAAAATCTCCATTACCCTTAACAGTGAATGTTATATGGCATAAATGCTAGATTGAAAGGGATCTCAAGGCTTATTTAGTCCAACCTTTAATACACATGCAGGATTTGCCATTCTTAAGCCATCCTAGACAGATACAGAAGCCTATACAACATCTTCTTGGCAACCTCCAATACAAAGCAAAAAAAAGAGGATGTTTTCTTTAACTTCCTCTACCTCTTCTCTCTCTCTCTGCATAGCTATCCCACCTGCTACTAAGAAGGGTTCCTCATTAAGTATTCCCTTATGCATCCCAGCCATAATTATCTTTTAGTAGGACTTACTCTTTGACATCTTTTTATGTGGTAATAGCAGAAAATGGTTCTAAGGAGAGAAACAGAGTGGTTTCTTTTTTTCCAGAAAAGACATAATACTTCAATGAGATCTACTTAATGACATCATCACATTCCAGGAACTCTGTTGACTCCCAGTAGGTTGTAATTATACATCATTACTGTATCTGATTACTCCCCTTTAAATTAATTAAATTATTATTAAATTATCCTTTCTATTAAACTAGAAAATAGGTATTGTTGTTGCATCTTACATTAATTAACACAAGACTTTCTGTATGTGTACTTAAAATAGTATTAGAAGTTTAATTCAGTTTCTATTTTTATTTTTTGGGAGAGGTGTGGATTTGAGATATTAATATGCCTTTCAATGCTTGGACTTGGAAAGAAAAAATGTGAAACTATTGTTAAGATAGTTCCACCTTCTGAAGGGGTTTCTTTGAGGAGTGACTTCATGGTGCAGCTGTGTGGAGTGGCTGATGGCATAAAGGTATTTTAGAGGTACTCACTAAGTAATAAGTGTTTACCATCAGATTTATCCTTAGCACAAATACTGTCTCCTGTTTCAGCCATTCTTCCTGTTACTATAAGTTGTGCAGTATCATTATGGTAGCACCTAACATAATTGGGATTGGGGCCCCATTGTGCTGGGCCCAAACACAGGAAAGGAGATTTTATCCAGACACTTCCTGATTATAATGAGTTTGGATAATTCTAATGCTACTACTAGCAGAGACACAGATAAATATAAACCAGATGAACCAGGTTTTCTCAGAGAAAGCATTTTGGACCCTGAGCTATTTGCCAGCTCCCCAGGACCATATTTTTTTACTACAGGCATGTGGTATACACCTGTGATTTGTTCACAAGAAGCCTGGTTGCAGTTTTCCTTTAATCCCTTGAATAACTTAAATAAATAAATAAAGTCCCTGCTCCTGCAGAAAACTGATATATGTCCTACCATTCACATGTAACCTCAATTTCTGTTATTTAAAATCTGCTTGCTAAATCAACTGAGCTATACACATAGATGAGGGCATCTTACAGACATTACAATGATCAAATAAAGAGATTTTAGCCTCAAAATCCCCTGTGAAATCTAGCTAGGTTTGCTGTGACAAAATTTAGTCTTCGGATGGCTACTCAGTAGTTTATGGAAAATGACTGCTTACCATATCATCTATATAACACCCTACGCATCAATCACACCAGGAAAGCCCATGATTGAACATACATAATGCTCACTCCAGAAAGAGATAGTTATGCTACTCAGAGGACATAGAAGGAGGTTTCAATAAAAAGGCTGGCCAGCTGTCCTTGTCTCTTTCTCTCTTGACCCCTCTTATGACCTTGTAAGTTATGCCTGCTTCCTGTAGCCAATACTTTGGTCTCTTGCAATATGTTGAGTTCTGCATTCTGTGATCCTGCCCACATCGTTGGGGGGGGGGGGGG
>NW_005842484.1:254193-256541 GCF_000455745.1 Alligator sinensis
GGGGGGGGGGGGGGCTGACCTTGTTTAGATGCACCAATCCAGGATTCAAATTTCCTGGCATTTTGAAGGAAAAATGAGACTTATTGGTTACAATAGTTTCTATTCATGTAACTGTCTTCTAATCAAGTGACTCCTTGACCCAACAAAGCCTGTTTCCCAATTAAATAAATAGCTCCCCACATAACCTGTATCAAAAAGGCCATTTTAATACAGCATATTAACATGCTGTAATAATCATGTGGCTTTTTTGATCAACTTAATTCACCCGCTGTTTTGATTCCTAATTCCTAGTAGCTGCCCCATAAATTGACACTGCTGTTTTGTGGGGAATGGAGGAGGTGCTTTGGTTGACTGGAATTTTTTTGTAATTTAAAGGTTGGTATGTATTCCATCAGGAATCAAGTTCAGCTCCTGCTAATTTCAATAGATTTGGCTCATGGTTTCTGAGCACTAGAACTGTAATTGCCCACAGGTCTTCTATGAGGATAGCAGAGAAAGATAGAAAGATCCTTTATGTCCACTGTCCTACTCAGGGACAAGGAAGAATCTATCCCTTGGTATTTACCTGCTTCAGTATCTGTAGACAGTTTTAATAATTGCTTAGTCTAGCTATAAACACTTTTAAAATTCCTCTCTAAATCAATCTCTCTATTAAGGAGTGTCATAATTCTGTTTGGCAAAACACCATGAAATTTAAGTACTCTTCAGTAGTTACTCTAGTCCCTTTGATCTACAGTTTCTCTAGGGTGCCCTTGGGAACTAACAGATTTTCTTGTGAGATTTCTGTTTTGGTGCTCCTTGTTTCAGTTAACATGAAGACACCACTAACAGATGAAAAATGTACTCAAAAATGCATTTTCATTAAGAAATTAACAAAAATATTTGTATCTTAATAAGTTTTCACGTTTCGTTTAAATCAAGTTCCAAGCAAAATCTTTTATTTTTGTGTTTCTTTTTTTTGTTTCTTTAAAATAATGGAAAATACCCGGGTGTGGGGGGAGGGAGAGGGGGAGGAAAGAATACAGCCTCTACTTCAGCTTTCAGTTTCCTGGCTTTTGTTGATTTGTGTGAATTCATGACCGTAACAATTTTTATGGACAGAGGTTTATCTTTATCATAACAATCTGCCTGTGGATCCTGGTTTTAAGTAAGCCAGCTGTTTTCCAGTGGTGTGTAAGCCCAGTGGGAATAATTTAACTTCTGAGCTACAGTTTTTTACCATGCTTTGATATATCCCACTCTCAGCAGTGCCTGAATCTGTTTAGGAATAAAGCTTTAAAATACCAAAATAAAACTGTAGAAAAATACTTGCTTTTACATAATAATAAATGAATGGATCTGCTGTAGTATCATGCAAGAGGCAAGGAATGTGGTGGGTGATGTCTTTTATTGAACCAACTGCATAGCAGGGATAGACTTAGACAAGTTTTTGAATGCAACATATTTCACCTCAGGTCTGAGGAAAAGGTTGGCACAGCAAAAGATTAAAAACAGTAGAAGATATAAAGATTGAACCTGATTTAAGCATTTAAATGTACTGAGTGTAACTAATATCTACAATATTGGTACCTGGGGCTAATTTACTGAGGGCCTTGTTACATCCAACACTGTGAGCTGCACAGATGTTGATGGGTGTCAGCGGTAGCTCATTTGGAGCAGTTGCACTTCAGGACAGAAGAGGCCTGGACGACTGAAAGGCCCCTTGAACCTTGGGCTTTCCCTGCTCTGCTGTCTTGTGGCTTCCTACACTGTCTGTCCCAGGGAAGAAGGAAAGGAAGGGCTGGCCTGCCTTCCCAGCTGCTGTTGCTGCTCTTCTTTGGGCTGAGCCCAGCTAGAGAACAGCAGTAGCGGTGGCAGCCGGGCAAGCAGGTTAAACCCTTCCCTGACTGCTCCCCCAGGACAAACAGAATGGGCATCCACAAGTAAGCAGGGCAGGGGGCAGTGAGTGGGCTCTTGGGAAGGGTGGGGGGAGGGCAGTGGGCCCAATCTGGGCCAGCAAGGCAGGGGGATGGGTGAGGTGTTTAAACTAAGGTATAATGTAGAGTGTTAAGACAATCCAGATATCAAGAGCTCCAGGAGCCACCCAAAATTACCATGTCACAAGGCTCCATCTAATACCATCTAATGAACTAATAGTAAAGAGATGATCTGTCTTTATTAGCCCTTGTATGAGTGTGCAACAGGCAGGATTTCAGGAGCCATCCACCCTAGACAAGGTAGAGGCACTTGGGGAACTGCATAGACAATGTGCTCCAGGCATCACAAGGGTATGAAGTAAACAAAATTTACATGGAAGAAGCCAGGCTATAATTCACTCTTCAAGCCATGCCCCCAGACTCCACCCAGCA
>NW_005842484.1:256572-300766 GCF_000455745.1 Alligator sinensis
AATGGCCAGTTGTAACACTCACTACAGTACATGTGGATAAACTTAACTGATGTTCTCAGTTCAGATCCGATACGGTGTGTGTATCTACACATGCATTAGTGCAGTATAGTTACAGTGCATTAAGTTTAGTACCTGTAATAACAGGTATTAACTCAATCTTCAGTAACTGGCACTACTGCACAGTAGTGCTGTGGTGCACACCTTGTTAGTGATGCTAATGTGCAGTAGACTAATTCTATTGATCATTAGCATGGCTTTTGCCATCATGCGCTAATGGTCAGTAGAATTAGTCTACGGTGCATTTAGCATTTAGCATCTTGTGTCGATGCACCCAGCATGTTCATTAGGTCTAACAGAAATCTGATTTGTCAAAGTTGAATGTTTAAGTTGTACTGTTAAATCTACCAATAGCAGCTTTGTTTTCACACTGGTTGCTGTCCCATGTCCTTCCCAAGGCAAGTGTGAACCTGTTGATAATAGAGACTATTACATTTGGTACTTAGAAAACATTCTTCAAAGATTTATGTGGAATATCTGCACGGAATACAGCTTGATGAAGGCATAAATGATGGTGAATGAGCTTATTGTTGCTTTTGCTCCTGCTAAATGCATTCAGACACACAGTTGTTCATCCACTGAGGAAGTCATGATCTGCACTCTGATATTTTGAAGTTGACTATAAGTCTACTCCCTTGAAGTGAATTATCAGCTGGGAATTATTTGTTCAGATTTATATTCCTGTAGCAATAACCCCCTTAACTTTTCAACTTGTCACCTCTGAAGCTGTATGAAGAGTTCTAAAGCTGACAGTGTAGCAAACTCACATAGGACTAGGTTGTCCACAGGCTCCTCTACCTTATAACTAGGCACTGTACCTCACAGACTCCCTCTGAGTCACTGTTCATTCCCTACCCCAGAAAATTCCAAGATTCCTGTTCCTGGTACCAGATGAGTTCTGCTCATCAGTGTGCTGAGAGTTGGTGCGAAGTCTCCTCTTACTCCTCTCTTTCCCCACCGACTGTCTGCCTATCTTCTCTGCATAAGGAGAAAGTACACCAGCTGATAACTCCAGACCGCCCTTGGAGGAGCATAAGGGAATTCTTACCTTTCCTTTATTCTCCACTTCATAGGCATGTAGCCAAAGCCACAGTGGGTGCATTTACATATGTGCTTTACATTAGAGTAGACTAATTAGCTCCACAATAAAGTGTCACTGTCTACACATGCAGCAGTATTAGGGTGCAGTGAAATAACTCTGCCATAAGTTAGTACTATTGGGGATAATACTATCTTACAGTGGAGTAATTAACTGTGCTAAAATGCACATGTAGCTGGTGGCTAAGTGGAGACCAGACGCCTTACTGCCACCTAGCCATACAGCTCTGAAGGTTTTGCACCCTCATGCCCCAAACAGCCTCTCCGCTGCCCGACACCACCGTCCAGAGCCCAGGGCTGACCCCCTGCATCTCTTGCCAGTCCAGGCTCACTCCACCCTGGCTCAAATTGTGGCTGTCCCAGGTGCATGTGTAGATGCTGCTCCTGGGAACAGTTTACTGCAACTCAAACAGCTCTGAAGTTTATTGCTTCACCTTATTTTCATGTGTAGATGCACCCACTGTAACCCAACACTGACTACCAGCTTGGGCATGTCTACACATTACCCTATGTTGCTGTACAATGTGCTACAGCAAAGTAGTGATCACATGAATCTACATGTGACCAGCAGCTACTTCACCATAGCAGCATGCTCCCTCATTTTAGCGAGCTGCTATGGTAAAGTAGCAGCTAAAACTATGTGTGGTGCATACGGCACAGCATGGAAAGTTACTGTGCCATGCTTTAATGCTTCCAAAAGGAAGTTTCAATTTTACTTCCAAAAGAAAGTACTAAAGCACAGTGCAGTAACTTTCTGTACTGTGCGTGCACGGTTAGTTTTGGCTGCTATTTTGCTGTAGCACATTGTACAACAATGTAAGGTGACATGTAGACATGCCCAAGGTGGCAGTCAGTGTTGGGTTACAGTGGGTGCATCTACACATGAAATTAAGGTGAGGCAATACATTTCAGAGTTGTTGGTGGAAATACTTCTAAAAGGAAGTACTAAAGCATGGCACAGTAACAACATTGCCATGTAGATATGCCCCTTCAGTAATCTCTCCCTCAATTAGTAACAAAGGCACCATGGGTGCCTATACACATCATGGGTTTTAGTCCTCATTAAATTAAATAGGTTTATAAAATGTAAACTTGTTTATTTTGAAGCGTTGCATCAGTTTTTGCGCACACTAGGTTTTACATGAATTAACCTCTGGAGCATTGCATTTGTGTTTGCATGAATAAGGCTTTCAAACAAATTAAGCCCTGCCTCTGGCCGGCAATACAGGAGAGCAGAACAGTCCAGAACTGCCCCCACCCCCCACCCACTGCCTGGGGCTCCCTACCCACCCCTTGCCTGTGCCCTATCATGCAGCTATGGAAGCAGAGAGCTGGCAAACTGCACAAGAAACCCCCCCCAGAAACAATTTGAAAGTGAAAGCCATTTCAAAGAGTGAACTACAAAAAGTCACAGCACCATCTGGTGGACAAACAGTCTCATTATACATCTTTGAGTGTCTTTGTGTTTGCACACAACATATCCATGGATGCGATGCTTTAATTCCTGGCAAGCCAAACTAAGCTATGTCTGAGGAGTTTTAGTTTAATGCATCAGAAAGACTCTTTTAGTTAAACTTTGTTTAGTTTAATACACCAGAAAGTTTCTGGAAAACCCGCTTGTGCAAACAGTCACACAGTTGCAGCACAAGAAAGGGCAAAAAATATAGTGTATACAAAGGCCCCATATCTGCAGGAAAGCTTGTTTTAAGACAGGTGGGTTGTAGAGATGCTCCCTTTCCTCATCCTTCTACTTTTCAGACCCATGCTTTTTATCCTTTACTCTTAGCTGTTAACTGATTCATTTGTTAACAAATATGTGGGCATATGTGGACAGCACATTGCATGTACCATCTTGGCTACTTTGAGGAAGAGAGAGAGAATGTAATCAACATATCATAATGAAAAAATCTGATCTTTTCATAGCATTTAATGAAGTGGGCTACAACTCATGAAAGTTTGTGAGACACACACACACACACACACACACACACACACACACATACACACACACACACAAGCTTTCTCTACTAATTGAGGGAGAGATTGCTGAATATGGAATTTGATGGGTACCACAGAGTACCATAATGTTTAATGCTCCCTGCAACTTGTGCGTAATCATCTTTTAAATAAGGTATTGTTATCTTAAAAGAAAGCTCTTAACACACTCCTGGCATGTTGGTTCTCAAGGGGCACATCAACATGGTGCCCTATGGTGATGTTGTTACTGCATCATGCTTTAGTACTTCCTTTTGGAAGTATTGTGCCATGTCTATGGTGAACAGTTAGTTTTAGCCACTACTTTGCTGGAGCAGTGCACTAAAATAGGGGAGCATGCCACTATGGCAAAGTAGCTGCCAGTCACATGTAAATTCATATGATTGCTACATTGCTATAGTGTGTTGTACTGCGACTTAGCGAGATGTGTAGATGCACCCAAGCTGGCAGTCAGTGTTTGGTTACAGTGGGTGCATCTACACATGAAATTAAAGTGAAGCAATACACTTTGGAGCTGTCTGAGCTGGAGTAAACTGCTCCCAGGCACAGTGTCTACACATGTGCCTGGGACAGCAACAATTTGAGCCAGGGTGAAGCAGACCTGGGCTGGTAGGAGGTGCAGGGATCAGCCCTGGGCTCTTGATGTTGATGTTGGGCACTGGAGAGGCTGGTTGGGGCACTAGGGTGTGAAACCTGAAAACCTGTAAGGTTAGGTGGCAGTGACGAGTCTGGCCCCCTGCCTGGGGTGTGTGTGTGTGTGTGTGTGTGTGTGTGTGTTGTGTACTCACACCCACAAACTTATATGTGCATGTTGTATACATACAAACAGACACACACACATAAGTGCATGTAAGTTTGTATGTGTTTGTGTATATACATACATAAATACACACACACACAGATAAGTGTATGTACATCTATAAAAAGTGTGTCATACATATAAGTATATATGTGTATATACATAGACACATACTTTGGTTAGTCTCTAAGGCAAACCTACCCTGTCTTCTACTTAACTTCACACTAGCATAGCTAAACTACATCTCAAATCTGTTCCTACAGATTGGGCATTTTTATCTCCCTTCTTTTTCATTTTTCTGCTTTAGATTTGTTCATTCCCTTGAATTTGTCTAAGATGGGTTGGAAAGGGATGATCCTGCCTTCAGACAGGGGGTTGGACTAGATGATCTAGGGAGGTCCCTTCCAGCCTTACTTCTCTATAATTCTATGATTCTATAATTAGGGTTGAATACAACCCCAAAAGACAACATGAATGAACTATGTGTGTGACTGCTGCAAGAGCCCAAGCCTTTTGTAACTTAGTGAGTTAGATTGCTGTTTAGACTCAAATCTTCTGTCTGGGCTAGTTCAAACTTCGTTCAAACTGTGTTCTAATATTCCTGGAAAAGAGCCTAAAATGCTAACCATTTCTGTTTGTTTGTTTTTTTCCATTCTAGTTACTGCATTGTCATACTGATTTCAAGGGATATATCACAGCATCTCCATACTGGAGTTCTAATGGGTAGTAGCAACAGCAGCTAGTTATTTTGTGGATACAAGCTTTACACGTACAAAATAGCTATAAGTTGGGAGGGGCTTGTTTTGGTTCCTGAAGTAGAAACTGCCACATATCAGTAACTCACTGATTACACAGAATCTAGGTTACCCTTCTCCATGTCTGTTATTTGTGTATGGTTTAGTTAAAGTATGGCAATCCTACTCTGTAAAATTAGCTATGTTATTTTCCTTGAAGAAATCTTCATTAAAGATGATTATAGTTGAGCAAATGTACTGGAGTTTGAGGTTTTTCAAACTTTTTAAATTATTCTTTGGATTCACAAAATTAGTTCAACATCTATAAACCAGACTTTACTTCCAATCTAAACTCTTAGGGCTAGAGCTGGCCTTGAGTAGGGAACTGTGCATTACTTGCTCTGACTCAAAAATAGCTCTGAAAAGTGTTGAGCCTCAGAGGCAGCCAGCTTGCCTTGCTTTCCGCTTGCACCAAGAAGCAGTAATTTATTTCTTCCCTACTCTGAAAATAACTGATGGGATCCCCCTGTGCTGAATGGAAGTATGATGGAGTCACAGAGTCAAATCTCTATTAACCCCATCTTGCCTCTGATCAGCTCCTGGGGAGAGATATGCACTAGGGCTGTGCAAAACAGCAGTTTTATTTTGACTTCCATTTCAACAGGACAATGTTTTGTTTCAAGTTTTATTTAATTTCAAAACCACTGTTTCATTTCGTTGTGTCAAAACTGTTTCACTGTTTCAACGCTGTTTCGACATTTTGTCCATAGGCTATAGTGGGGAAGCATGAAACTGTAATTTCTTGCCTGATTCACATGAAACTTGCAGGGATAGTATCCCCTTCTGAGGCCATAAAGTCTGCTGTGTTTCAAGGAGATAGGTGCAGGGGTTTCTGGGAAACTGCACCTCAAAGTCTTGAAAGCAAAACTCATATCACGTGTCTATATTAAGGCACAGCAGGGTGAAAACTGCAACAATGGTAGCCCCTGAGGAGTCCACAAAGCCTGCCATGTTTCAAGGAGATAGGTGCAGGGGTTTCTGGGAAACTGCACCTCAGGTTGCTGACAAGCAAAACTCATGACATGGATGACATTGTGTGTGTGTGTTAAAGGTGCACCCTCACTGATGCTGGGGCCTCTACATGACATGGTAGTGTGCCGTAGTGTGCCCCAATGAATTCTCCTCTTCCCCTACAGCCTCATCCTGGTCCACCACTTTAAATGACAACAGGTAATAACATAGTAAGCTGCACAGTAGCACAAGCAGCGTCTCAGACAGCCAAACTGTCACAGAGCCTTTCGTTCCTCTCCTGCAGGAGCTTCTTCTCCAGCAGCTGCCACAGACCCTGCCAGTCACCTTCCTGAATTTGGAAATGAGCTGGCTGATGATACTGGTGCTGTCACTGGCAGCCCTGTCCCCCTCCAAGACGTCTCTGACAATGAGGTGCAACTTGTGTGCCACACAGCGGATACCAACAAAGTTGGCATCACAGACCACCTTAACCATATTGGCCCCATTGTCAGTAACCATGAACCCATGGGTGAGCTCATCCTGCCCAATGAGCCACCCCTGCACCAAGCAGTTCATGGCCCCCATGATCTCTGGTGCCGTGTGGGACTCATCCATCACCTCAGCTTGAAGGAGAGCTCACCGATGGCCTGACTGATCGCACCAGTGCCCTGTGAGGGAGGGGTAGGTGTGATCTCCACCCCGGCTGCTCCAGATGTCCAAGGTGAAGTGTAAGGCCACCTGCAGACCTGCCTTGTGCAGCTTCTCCCTCAAGTACTCCCTGTATGCTTCATACTGGGAGGGCACCACCTTCTTGCTGAAGGTGGTGCATTTGGGCACTTGGTAGGAAGGCCATAAGTCACCTGAAGTGCCATAAGTCACCTGAACCCTGGCCATTCAACTAAGGCTGGCCATCAACAGCAAACATCTCCCGAATGCTCTGGGTGATCTCATTCACCTTTGCAACACGTTCCCCTTTCTGTCCTCCTTTCCCCCTCTGTTCCAGCATCAGCATCCCTGTGATGCTCATGTGTTTTGTTCCCTTGCCCTGGCTGGTTTTGGCTTGGCAATGAAGGCAGATAGCATATGTGGGATCATCTGCCAGCTCAGAATGATCCCAGACCACACTACCCACTCACTTCTGGGGTGCGGGTGCATGTGTGGACACTGCAATTCCCCTCTCCTCAGCAGGCAGAGGCACAGCAACAGGAGTGCACTCAGCTGAGTCACTTGCCTCTGCAACCTCTACCTCAGCCTCCTCTGAAGTGCCTTCTGGGGAAGAAGACCTGGCTCTAGGGAAAACTTGAGAGGTGTGGAGCACAAACTCAGCTGACTCCCCATCCTTCCCCAAAATTTCCCTTCCTAGGGCACTCAGATCCAGATCTAGCTCTAGCTTTTCCTCTGGCACTGGAAGCCTCAGCATGGGAAGTGAAACAGGAATGGAGGAGACTGTCATGCTGGTGCCGCTGACTGTTGTCATGGTGGTGGTGGGCGGGGGTTATGGCTGGTGCTCTTGGAGGTGTTGCAGTCTCAGGCACAGACAGTGACACTGGCACTGCTCCCCTCTCCTTGCTGCTTCTGGAAGCCTCATCCCTGCTAGTTGTAGGAAAGAGGCTGCGTCTGTTTTTGGGGGAAGGGGGAACTTACGCTTCTTCTGCCCCTCCCTGAAGGCTTGCCAGCTGCCTTTCCACCATGCTTCATGATGTGTTTCATAGTGTCTTGTTTTTATAAAAATATATAAATGTATCTGCATTCCTATATAGATTCTGTAATGTATGCAATATACTGAGAGGTATAAATGTATAAAAATAATTTATAGATGTATCTCCCTTCCTATATACATTCTATAAGGTGTGTAATATGCCACAAGGTATAAATGTATAGAAATAAAATGTAAATGTATCTTCCTTCCTATATAAATACTATAGTGTAATAGTCAATATAATTATAAAATTGAAAAGAATAAATCAATGAATATAATAATAAAACAAAAGGATCTAGAAGAAAGCAAAAGGTATTGTCGAATCCCACTTGCTAGGCTAGCAAGTAGGAAATCATTCAAATAAATGGTAGTAGTAGCCTTTGTTGTCTAACGCTCGTGAGCTGCTGGAAGACAAAGCTCAGTAACTGTCAGACCCCAAGGCAGAAAGCAGGCCAGTTCAAACAATGCTGCCTCTTATGCTGTTTTCCATCCCTCCCACAGAGCACTGGGATTGGAAGGGACCTCAGGGAAGGATCACAGTCACTGGCCAACTACATAGCCAATATGAGAGCAGTCCTTCCCCCCTCTTCCCCCTCCCTCTCCTTACTTTCTGTTTCCCCATAGGCAAGCCCAGCTTGAGCTTCGAAACTCGAAACGTTTTGAAACTTTTGAAACGTTTTGACTGCCCTTGTTTTGTTTTGAGGCTGTTTCAAAGCTCTTCGTTTCATTTCAATTTTGCCGTTTTGAGCTTGAAACAAGTCAAAACAGTGTCAAAATGAAACAGCCGGTGAAATTTCACATAGCCCTACTATGCACCTGCTTACGACTATAGTGTGGGATGCAGTGATTGAGTAGTCCAAAAGTGTATTATTACTCCCCTGCAGGTGACAAATCCAATCATATTCTAACTGTTATTTTTCATGGCCAATTAAAACCAATCCACCAAAAAAATAAACATATGGTGGGCTCTGGATAGAGAGAAGCCTGTGCAATTCAGTGGATTAGCCCTACAAGTTTCTTTACAAAATATTCTCCTACCCATTTTTCTGCTTGTTTTCTACTGCCTTTGCTAAACAAAAAATGAGCACACAGAAATATTCAGCTTTGAGTTGAACTTTCAAAAAGCACAAATTTGCCCATCCCTGAAGATAATCATGACAAACAAATAAAAAGAATGCTATGCATAGACAGAGCTGCCTGCAGGTGCTGCACCAGGGTTTCATCTCTAGAGGCTGGGTTTAAAATTCTGATTAGGTCACAAGTGAGAATGAATTTGGTGATCTCAACTTAATCTCCAGTGGACATTTGTCCATATCACAAGACACCAGAGTATCTGATAAACTACAGTTATTTCCTGTTGTAAGTACAGGGGAAAATCACAGTCCTGCTGTACTGTGGTAACTTTTGGTGAGCAGAAACTGCTCTAGTGGTTTAATTAGAATTCGCATTACAGAGAAATTACATGCATAAAGGCATGCACTGCTGTAACACAGCAGAAGTTCAATACATATAAATCACTTTCACAATGGCTGAAACCAGTTTAAGATAAACCAGGATGGATGTAATATCAGACTTAACTGATTTAGGTTAAATTGGTTTATTGAACTTCTGCCCCAGATCCCCTCCAGATTCAAGTTAACTCACAGTCCCCCAACATCCCAGGATGCTTTGCACTTCCCCTGCAAAACTTCTTCCCTCATAGGGTGGAGGGTGGGCTAGCCTTGGACCAAACTCTCTGCTTGAGCCAAGCAGGGAGGTGTGCTCTAGCACCCCTGGTTCCTGGCCTGGGCCATTGCAGGCAAGTGGCATTTCTGGAATCAAAAGGAAATGTCTGTACACTTGCTTATCAGTTCAATCTACACAGTTTAGACTAACCTGCAAAGATGAATTCAGTCAGCCTCAGGCTTTTTGTAGATGTGCTTAACCCTAAAGGTATAGTTAAGGATCATGATGAATAAAGTGCTTTAATTAGAGATGGAAGAACGCAAAAGGAACTGTAGTTACAAGAAACCTCTAGAACTCTTTGTGAAAAGTTTGGGGTTTCTTGAAACTTTTTCATAAAATATGTTTCCCTTTAATTTAAAGCACAGTTTGTCTAAGGGACATTTAATGTTTAAAACCATGCTTTTCTAATTAAATGAAACCCAGTATTATGCATATTCATATTCAATACATATTCACTTTTAAAGTAATTCTCAGCATGCTCCTAGGACTACCAGGGGAATAGAAGCTTTAAACCACACAGCAGCCCAGATCTTGAGTTTTACTGAGTCAACTAAAGTTCATTTCTAAATAAAGGGCCCGTAACTATTCCATGGGTTGGCAAATGAGGTGTCCTCATCCCTCACTAAAATGCTGTGGAAAAAACTATATATGCATGGGTGTATAGACAAGGGCAGTCCAAAACTGTATCATCCAGGGGAGCTACTGTAGTCATTGGGTTTAACAGGGTCTTAAGATAAAGAAGGGATGGATGATTCCAATTTCAGTTTCAAAAATAAGTGTTGTGTGGTCCCACCAGGCACAGGGTGAGCCATTGTGATCAGACCCTATGTTGTTTTGGTAGGACAGTATCATGATTTCTCCCTTTGCATGCCCATGCACTTTCTGACCTTGTTTTTGGATGGGCAGAAGCTAGTGCCCACTTAGGAGCCATCTACAAGCACATGCCCATAAAAGTTATTCCTAATGAATGAAAGAGGTGAATTTAAAGTGGCTTCATTCATTCATTTCATTAAAACCTTGTGAAGATTTAGCTTATTTCACTTCTATAATGAATAGGGAATGCTGTTTATTGTAGGGGTTAATACAACTTAACTCAGTCACTTTAAAAGTTAATTCAGATTAATTTCCAGAAGTTTCTCCATGTAAACAAACCTGACTCGTGTCCTGGAGAAAGGTTGTGAGTGGTGACTGAAAGGAGCCAAGGAACGTATGAAGCTTCAGGTCTACCTCCAAAGGACATAGAGGCCAGCACATCTAGCCAGCATGTGGAGCTGGGAGTAATTTACTATTGATACCATAGGCTAGTGTAAATGCTACTGTCATGGAGAAAGGCAGAAAGCAGAAGAGTCGCTGGGGTTCTCATAGCAACACTGGTACAGGTCTTGCCTTTCTATGCAATGTGCCCATGTGACAAACTCTAGCCTTCAGACCATAGACAAATTACTCTTCCTTCTTTTACCAATCCTGTACATTTTTATGATACTTCCAAGGGAAAGAAGACACTTTGTTAAAAGTATTGATAGCTAAGTATAGCACCATATATCATAGAATCATAGAATCATAGACGTAGAGTTGGAAGGGACGTTGTAGATCTTGAAGTCCGACCCCCTGCCTGGGCAGGAGAGAAACTGGACTCAAGTGACCCCAGCCAGGTAGGCATCAAGCTGCTTCTTAAAGACCCCCCAGGGTAGGAGCCAGCACCACTTTCCTTGGAAGTTGGTTCCAGATCCTAGCTGCCCTAAGTGTGAAGTAGTTCCTATGGATGTCTAATCTAAACCTACCCTCCAACAACTTGTGACCGTTATTCCTTGTTATCCCGAGGGGCGCTAGGGGAAACAAGGTCTCCCCCGAACCCTTCGGGTCTCCCCTAGTGAGTTTATAGACGGTCACAAGGTCCCCCCTCAGCCTTCTCTTGTGAAGGCTGAACAGGTTCAGGTCCCATATCCAGTGGACTCCAGATCCAGTCCAGTAAGTAGGTCCCTACCACAGATGCACTCATGTCACTCTTGGCTCCCTGCTTCATTCCAGCATTACATGGAAATATGTCTCTCCTAAAGTTAGGATAAATTTAGTGACTCTGTGGGTGATGTGCTAAGCTCTTGCCAGGGCTCCATGATCATGGATCTAGGCTTAATATATACCTACCAGTTTTAAATAAGAACTTCCTCTTCCATTTTAATACATCAAGTAGGAAAATTGGTTCTAGCACTTTTTAAAAGTGATCATTTAGATGAAACTGCATAAATGATGTTCAGATTTGGTGTTAAGTTTATATAATTTTTGGCTTTGGCTCAACCCAAGTGACACAGCAGCATCATTATAGTGAACTACCAGCATCATCAAAGCAACACTAGGTATTCCTTGAAACCAGCAATACAGAACTAAATCAGCTGAGATCAGAAGCTTTAATGTCCTGATTTTATGTCATGTTTGAATGCCTCACCAAGGATATTTTGAAGATGAGGATTTTTTTAATATGCTCTTTGTTCCACGTCTAGCCTTTTCAACTGACTATTTGTCCTTTTATCTCTGCCTTCTATATTGGTTTTCTTTTTCATTTTGTCAGTTGACTATTTGTCATCTGTTCCAAAGTAACATGATTCTGTAATCAGTGTGTTTACTGCTATGGATGAATAGCAGGTTGCAAAAACAATTTTCCTACTTGATGTATTAATTCTGAAGTATGTGTTTTTTATTAATTTAAGGCAATTATCCAGCTGAAAATAAATCCTATGCTTTGTGGAGCACCAGACAATACACTTCAAGAAACTATGGGAAATGGTTGTTCATGTAGTTTTAAGAATTATTTGACAATCACTTGTATAGGATGGTTTCGATTATCCCCCTTGATCAGGGAGTTGGACTAGACCTCCTGAGGTCCCTTCCAGCCCTGCTTTTCTCAGATTCTATGATCCTAAGTACATACATAGAAATTATGGGCAGGGGTGCAAGGTTTCCCAGTAACTTGAGGAAAAATTGGTGTTATACCACTTTTCATATTTCTTTTAATCCAATCTCCAGCCTTCCAAAGTTCTGTGTTCCATCTTTAGAAATAAGAATGTATATTTGTTTATAGAAAGACCTTCCTCCAACACAGAACAGTTAAAAAGTTAGAAAAAAACCTGTTACATCTTTTGCCAAAAGAAAACAAACTTTTCCATTTTTTGGTGAACATTTTGAAATCTGCAAAAAAATGTTGACCAATTCTGTCTCTTGTAAATGTACCACCCATGGAATTCAACATGAAATCATTTTTCTATATGGTTTTCTAGAAGCTTTGTGTCCACAGTTCTGAGTTCCATCAGATGCAATCAACAACAGCAACTTCAGACCTAAATCAACAGCAACCTTGTTATACCCATCTATGGCATCCTTTGGCAAACAATTAAAAATATAAAAGTACTGAAATCAGCTCCACATGTATCTGTCCATTTTTTGTGGCGTTTCCTTTACCCTTGCTGAACAGGATAGATCATGTTGGTAAAAGTTTGGATCCAGATCTAAACTCTCTTGAAGCATATGTTTTTAAATAGGTTTTGGTTTGGACCCACCTCTGTAAAAAAGTCTTTTGTAGTCATAGCTAAGAGAAATCATAAATACAGCAAAACTCAGAAAGCAAAAAAGGTTTATAGTTCTTCCCCTGTGAAATGGGCCCAAACTGCCATTCAGGAAATAAAATTACTTTGCTCTAAAGTATTCACAAAATGTATATAGAGAAAGCAAATTAAGAAGGTAAAAATCTGGTCCCATTCTAATCAATGGCATTAACTTCAGCATAGCGTGGATTTCACTCTTAGAGAATGTGGTAGGGCTATAAAAATACTGCAGAGGCTCAAAAATTCAGAAATACTATGTCTATGGACCTGTCCCTGGAAGCCACTCATTGCCTTCTTTATTACAGAGCGTATCTCCAACATCTAAGATTTCATGCACACAAAACAAAAATATTTCTAGCTTTCACATTTACAAGGACAGCCATGAAAATATGAACTGAGTGTCGTCCTGAAATAATACCTCTAAAGGAGGATGAGCTGCACTATTCATTTCTAAGAACTGTTGTTAACTCTAAAATGTAAAAATGTACAGACTATCAACACATATGTTTAATTAATATGTTTCCCTCCTAAACCCAGACTGCTTTCCAGGTGCCAAAAGCCAAAAGCCATAAGCCATGACTCTCACCTACCCAAGTTTTAAAAACCTTCAGATTCCCTCTATCATTTTCTATTTTGCAATGCATGATATATGACATGGTATCTGCAGTGATTCCCATTTGTACAGACTATATATTTAGACTAAATTATCACAAGATTTTAAGTCTGATGCATCAGAGCCTGACTGAATCCTAGAACCTAACCAAGAGCGTATGGGAACTTGAAAATGTATGAATAACCTACTTCTTCAGTTTTCCTATTTGAGGCAGCACTGGGTTAGGTAAGTGAGGGTTGCAGAACAAGACTTAAAATTAAATGATAGAACATAAACCTGAACTTTCCCTATTAGAAGAATGATGAGAAATATAATGCTAGGACCCAATCCTGTCATGCATCCCATTACAAGGGTTACTTTCTCGTGTAAATAAGTCTACTGATTGCAAATTGACTGTCAAATGGAGTACGATCTTGTGATGCACCAAATAAATGGTACAAGGACACCCTAAAGGTGTCCCTAAAGAGTTTCAGAATTGACCTGGAGTTGTGGGAGCAAATCGCTCGTGACTATCCATCTTGGAGGAGAGCACTGGCCTTTGAACATCAACACACAGCTGAAGCAATGAAGAAACATGTGGCCAGGAAAAGGAAAACCTCTCGTACCCAGTCCTCATCACTTTACCACCCTTGCTGAAGCAGATTGTTCAAGGCAAAGATCAGGCTTATAAGTCACCTACGTACTCACATGACCTAGCCTCCACTCCCCATCCTTTCTCTTTCCTCTTCTCCTTTTTCCTTTTTTCTTCTTTTCTATTTTCTCCTGTTTCTTTCCCACTTCTTTTCTCTCTTCTCTCTCCTCCTCCCCACTGGATGCATTCATCTTTGCCACAAAGAATGAATCTCTATATGTTATCATAAAGATCAGGTCCACATAAACTTATTTAACATGCCAGGCAGTGGTATCCTCAGACATACTGTGGTGTTCACCACAAGTTACCTCCTGACCAGAAGCAATGTAGTCAAACTTGACCAGTACAGTACGTCAGTATGGCTTACTAGCACTGCTGAGAAGCCAGGGTTAATTATCCTACCCATATGTGTGCAATACCCACAATGTAGCTACATTGCTTCCAGTTTAAGAGGAAGCCTGCACAATGAAGTGCAGCATGGTGTGGATGGTAAATTTACCATGTAGACATGAAGTAAGAGGTCACGGACTGTTGGGAAGGGATGGCTTCCACCTCACCTGGAAAGCAAAAAAGCTCTTCTTGGCCAGAATGGCTAACCTACTTGACAGGGCTTTAATCTGAGATCGCTGGGGGACAGGGGGTCAATCAACAGTTCTAGTCCCAGTCATGCCAATCACAGTAATAACAGCCTAAGTAGCCCAAGAGAACCCACTCTGATGAGAGGTCAAGGAAAGGTCATATCCCATCACATAAGGAAGCCTAGGGCTTCCCGTGGCAGACTCAACTGCCTGTACACAAATACCAGGAGCTTGGGTAACAAGCAGAAGGCATGACATCCATAAGTCCGCGGGCTCAGATGGATTGCACCTGAGAATCTTAAAAGAGATGAGTACCCAAAGGGTACTACTTGATGGGAACAAATCAACATGGCACAAAGTTACCAGTGGAGCCCCCCAGGGCTCAGTGCTCAGGTCAGTACTCTTCAATATCTTCATTAATGATCTGAATTTGGGCGTCAGATGCAGACTGGCAGACTGGCAAAGTTCACGGATGACACTAAACTACGGGGGAAGGTGATCACACTGGAGGACAGGCTGGGGACACAGGCCAACCTGGACATGCTTGCAAAGTGGGCAGACCAAAACCTGATGACATTCAACATAGAGAAGTGCAGGGTACACATCATACTTATGGGCTTGGAGGTGCTACACTCGTTAGCACCATGACCAAAAGAGACTTGGAGGTCTTGATTGACCACAAGATGAACATGAGCCCCCAATGCAATGCCGCGGCCATCAGAGCAAACCAAACTCTTGCATGCATCCACCGATGCATGTCAAGCAAAACCAGGGATATCATCCTACTGCTTTACTCAGCTTTAGTGAGGCCACACCTGGAGTAGTGCATCCAGTTTTGGGCCCCACATTTCAGGAGGGATGTGGATAAGCTTGAGAGAGTCCAGAGGAGAGCCACCTGCATGATCGAAGGCCAAGAGAGCAAGCCTTACGAGGAGAGGCTGAGGGACATGGAACTCTCTAGCTTGGCGAAGAGAAGCCTCAGGGGGGACTTGGTGGCTGCCTATAAGTATATAATGGAGGTGCATCAGGACCTGGGAGAACACTTGTTCACCAGGGCTCCTCAAGGGATAACTAGGTCTAATGGCCACAACCTTCTAGAAGGCTGATTCAGACTGAATATAAGGAAAACTTCTTTACAGTCCAAGTGTCCAAGGTCTGGAACAAGCTCTTCCCAGAGGTGGTGTAAGCACCTACTCTGGATTCATTCAAAAGGCATTTGGATGTTTATCTTGCTGAGATCATTTGATCCCTGCATACTTCCTGCCTCTGGCAGCGGGGCTGGACTCAATGATCTCACGAGCCAGCTCCTAGTGTCTAGGAAATCTATGAAATAAGAGATGAAGTTATGGGCCAACCAAGCGCAGCATAGTAGATTCACCCTGGTCTCTGACTGATTCATTACTAATAACAGTGAATTCAAAGTCACAGTAGTATTACATGAATCAAAAAGATCAGATTCTTCTTTGGGGGAAGACAAAGGTGACAGAAAGGGACTGAGTCAAACTGGACACCAGCACCCACACCCATCAAGCTCACGTTTGACTCAGTTAGAGCTGCCTCCAGTCTTTTACCCTGTGATAAAATAGCAATTAATGTTTCATCAGTGTATAAGATTTTTCCCCCTTTAATTTGTTTTCATTTAGTTTTGCACACACAAGAAAACACAAATAATACAATCGGGCAAGGTTAAATGATGAGCAAAAACAGATAAACAGCAGGGCTGTGTGAAACAGCACCATTTTGTTTCAACTTCCATTTTGATGTTTCGACCGAACAGTGTTTTGTTTTGAGTTTCGTTTTGTTTCAAAACCAATGTTCTGTTTCGTTTCATCAAAACTGTTTTGCTGTTTCAACACTGTTTCGACGTTTAGCCCATAGGCTATAATGGGGAAACATGAAGCTGCCTATAACTTTGTCAGTTCTTGCCTGATTCAGATGGAACTTGCAGTGATGGTAGCTCCTTCTGAGGCCACAAAGCTTGCCCAGTTTCAAGAACATAGATGCAGGGGTTTCTGTGAAACTGCACCTCAAATTCTTGAAAGCAAAACTAGTGTCACGTGTGTGTGTTAAGGCACAGCAGAGCGAAAACTGCAGGAATGGTAGCCCCTGCTGAGGCCACAAAGCCTGCCAAGTTTCAAGGAGAGAGGTCCAGGGGTTTCTGAGAAAGTGCACCTCAGGCTGCTGACAAGCAAAACTTGTGACACGGGTGACAGAAAGCAGGCCAGTTCAAACAATGCTGCCTTTTATGCAGTTTTTCCATCCTTCCCTTGGAGCACTGGGATTGAAAGGGACCTCAGGGAAGGACCACAGTCACTGGCCAGCTACACAGTTAATATGAGAGCAGTCCTTCCCCGCTCTTTCCTCTCTCTCTCCTTATTTTTGTTTCCCTGCAGGCAAACCCTGCTTGAATTTTGAAATTCGAAACATTTCGACACTTTTGAAACATTTAAACTGCCCTCGTTTCATTTCAAGGCTGTTTCGAAGCCATTTGTTTCATTTTGATTTCACTGTTTCGAGCTCAAAATGAGTCAAAACAGTACCAAAATAAAACAGCTGGCAAAATTTCGCACAGCCTAATGAACACTAACATATTTCCATAGCACAATGTACTCACTGTCAATTCAAATAACCCTGGGCCCTGAGTCTAAGCCATACCTTTCAGAATTGGGAACTCAGCATATGCAGCAAAGTAGGTTGGAGTAGGATAATGTCATGAGGACAAGAACCATTGCAACAGACCAAAAAGGATGATCCTTCATCCCTGAACAGCCATAGCACACTGTGTTCCGAGCACGTCTTTTTTCCAGTTTTACATGCTTGGACATCCCCTCTACATTAGCATCTAAGGTGGTAGGGAGAGTCCTATACTGCCAGGCAGAGAGGCTTATCTCCTTAAATGCTTTGCAAATGGTGAAAAGGGATGAGGGAGCATCAGGCCCTGAAAGATTTTATTGCCTGTTCCATACAGGTTACCTCCTGACCAGAAGCAATGTAATCTAGCTGTGCAGTACAGGACTTCAGTAAGGTTCATTAGCACTGCTGAGATCCAGAGTTGATTGTCTTGCTACTCATACATGTGTAATACCCAAAACATAGCTATATTGCTTCCAGTTTAGGAGGCAGCCTGTACAAAAAGAGTGAGGTATGCTACTGCTGCAGATGATACATTTACCATGTGTGCAATAGTGGTGAATACACCAACAAGATATGTTGGAAAGAAGAGAGGAAACCATGCGTAGCTGAAGAGTCAAGCAAGTGCTGCATTGTCTCCATCACTGTCAATGTTCCAATACATTGAATGCTGGCTTTTAGCAGAAAAATAACATTGCTGTTCTTATAGTATTTATTTATGATTAACTCATAATATCAAGTGCTGTTGCTGCTACTTCTATTTACCCTCTCCCATGCTTAATTTTACAATATCCTTCTGACTCATTTTTGTAACCCTCTCCTTGTCTGAAAATAATATTCTTTATGTGTTTGGTTCAGGAATCTCTTTTTTGTTCCTTTATGTCTTGGATGCTAATCAACACAAGTCATTAAAAAGTTTAATCCCCTATGCTTGGCACAACATCAATCTGTGAGCAGTTTCTTTGTAGCATCCTTTGGAATAAATATCCATTAAAGTTTTGGGGTGTTTTTTCATGCTGGTCACCCACACTTTATTGTGGGTGGTCCTGTTGTCTTTCCCATTATTATATTTCCTACTTCTGAAACTAAGCCAGATAGAGCAACCTGATACTTCTTCTTTTTAGTTCGTGAAAATCTGTTGTAACGAAACCCTGATTCATATCTGATACTATTAAAGAAGTACAAGAAAACTGGACCTATGGTAATGCTGTAACACCTTCTTGACAACTGTTATTTTTCAAGTGCCAGATTCTCTAGCAAACCTTGTGCTTTTGTAAATATTTTGCAGAACCTTGTTTTCAAACCCAGGTACCCAGATGTAGGCATTTGCAGACAACCCAAATTTTAACTGCTGTTATTATTGTTAACAGATTGCATGACAGCAGTGCTAAGAAGCCCCAGTGTGCTAGTTGCAGTGCACATGCATATGCCCACAGTAGTTTAAAATTCAATAGACAAGGCAGACAAAGACCAGGGGAGAAGAAATACTCTTCTATTTAGTTTACAGACAGAGAATTGAGACACAGACAGATAATGTCATATAGGAAGTCCACAACAGACCTAGTTCTCCTGAGTTACAGTCCTGTCCCTTAAGCATAAGACTCTAATTCCTCTCTTGATATTCATCTGCATTAAATGTACTAATTGTGGACACAAAAAAATCTCTTAAAATCAGGACACCTGTTTAAGCAACCACAACTTTCAGGCACCAAGTTTAGAAACCTAGCAAGGGATAATATCCTGCAGCATGTTTTATTCACTTGAATACCAGTCTGTCTAAAAATAATTTTTAGTAGACAAGGAGGCATTTAGGCTTTCATATAGAGTTAGACTTAAATTCTTCTAGATAACCATGTTGAAAAACAGCTGTTGACAACTCACCCATGGCTTATGCATGACAATATTCCTATATTCTTGGTGCTAGAATAGTGGCAGCATGGCTTATATTACAGATGTGGCTTGGATTTCACAATCCTTTAGGATAAAACTGTGCTCTGGAATATCATTATGTTCTGACACAATTCAGTAACGTTAGTTGTCCCCAAACCATGGTAAAATTAGTTGTCCCCAAACCATGTTTACCATTGGTAAAATTTGGGTAAATATAAACCCTAAAATTGACAAATCATTTTATAAGAAATATTTTTCCATATGTGCAAAAAAAGTATTTTTTTTAATATGGCACGCTCCATCAAACAGATAAAAAAAGTATATAACATTAAGCACATGAGCAGCAATTGCAATGGGCATATTCATATGTTTAAGGTTACTATCATAGTTCATAGTTTAAAGTTCATAATCATTTATAATCATAATCACACTCGAAGTGTGATCTGCCTCTTAAAGAAGTGGCTTATTTCCACAAGTTTATACTGTAGGGCTACAAAGGGAAACTAGACTGATATCAGCCTATCAATGAGGAGTAGTGCTGAAGCAATAGATGCCTTTCTTCAGTTACAAGAATAATACTTTCTATCTTAACCAGTTTTTTTTTCTTATCAAACAGTCCATAAATACTGAAACACAGGTTAATTAACAAAAAACATAACACGAAAAGAAAGATGCAATAAAAATCTTGTAAGAACCCAACACAGTAAGTGTCACACAGCAGGTATAACATGTGCTCTTTTCAACATGCCTCCATCTCACTATGTAGAAGACTCTTCCATTCAGTGATTTATCTAGACCAGCATGGAAGAGTCACTGAAATTAATGGGTTTAGACACCTTACCTGCTTACATACTTCTGGAAATCCACTAGATGCTTACCTGAATATTTAAACATGAAGTGTCTTGGAAAACCTCATTACAAATGCCAATGAAAAATGCAGAGAATGTCCCCTGGATAGAGCACTCAGGTTTGACATGCGCAAAATTCTGGTTGACTTCGAGAGAACATTCCTGAGTAAGTCCCTAGGATTCTGTCTGCAACTTTATGTTCTACAGATGGCATAGTTAATACATTAGATAATTATTACTAAAAGCAAGTGTAGTGATTAAATGAATTTAGATAGTGACCACTCTGTTGTCTGCTCCTTGCTCTTAGAGTTGAAGAAGAGCACAATGTGAAGAAGCTTGCAGTGCCATTCTTTAAATAAATGAGGAACTTTAGCTTTCCAAAGGTTCATAAAAAAGCTCACCAGAATAAAGTTAATATAGTCTAAGTGATAGTCTTCACCCTTATTCCATAGCCCAGTCCTAATAGCACTATCATATGACTTATCTTTGTTATAGGGTATGGAGAAGTTACAAGGGTTCTGAAGTGCCTTGCTGCAACAGCTGTGTTGAATTGTGTCCATATGGGTATGACTGGAAATCCTGGAAATGGAAGAATACATCACAGTCTGTGGTAAAGTTCCTGGATAGGCCTCATCAGCCATCTTCAGACACACAAATAAGACAATCATGGAAGACAATCATCTTCGACTGCAAGGGATTGCCAAAGAAGATTGGAGCTCAGTAGCATAACTAGATTCAATTTTAAAATCTTTTCCTTTTGCTTATTCACAGGGAGAAACTCTTTTATTGGTCAAACCCTTGGAATGATCTTGAAATCTAGGTGAATGTAAAAAAAAATGTACAAATGAAAGAACAACAGAAAGAATGTAAGAATTAAAGAAAATTGTGCGGGGAGCGGCTTCACTTGGTAAGAAATATCAGAGAATGACTACACCAGTGTTTAAGGATATTAACATGAGTATAGCGGCATATAGTATAGTGTGAAATGCTAAAGCAAAAACTGGACTTTAGATGCTTCAATATGTGAATGTTTTCAGAATTGTACCACGGGACATAAATTTTCCGTGCCAAAATATCCTACTTCAGTATTTATTTTCTTTCTTCTATTAAAATACATTTTTCAACATGACCCCTTTTGTGAGAATGAAGCTAGAATAATTTAAGTGTGATATCAATCTAAGTGTAAGATCATAGATATAGGCAGTCCTCATCCCCTTTTTCTTCCCAGTAGGCGCACTTACAAATGTATTAATGCACTATAGTTACTGCACATTAAGTTTATTACCTGTGGGCATTTGTATACATGCATGTGACTAATGCTGAGTTGCATGCATTTGTATAAATTGTGAAATGCGCGTCAGCACTGAGAAAATGGCAGTGGTGTGCTTTTAAACTAAAACACATTGAAGGTGTTTTAGTTCAAAAGTGTACCGCCACCATTTTCTTAGCACTGAGGCGCAATTCGCCACTTGTAGAAATGCATGCGATGCAGTGCTGGGTGCAGCAGTTTGCATAAGTTCACATGCTCCACAGACTTGATTAATTGACTCTGCTCCAATGTGCTGGATTTCCGGCATGTCAGAGCAGATGAAGGTACGTGTATAAATGCCCTGTAATAACAGGTACTAACTCGATGCTCAGTAACTAGTGTTACCGTGCAATAGTACCAGCGCATGGCTTTTTAGTAATACCATACTCCATCAGAAGTATCTTTGAAACCTTGGTTTAGGATACTACAATGTAAATAAGAATATCAGAAACTGGGCATAATTAAAATAAAATTAGTTTTTCTTCAGAAATACTAATGTATTTATAGACTGATAGTAGATGTCATAAAAACTCTAGTTTAAATAAAATGATACACTCAAAACCTGCATAATAATTTACACAAACATTATTTCCTTGGTGGTTGGATTTTTTAGGTCCAAAGTATAACACCTTGTAAACAGTGACACCTCCACAGTGTAAGTGCTGACAACTGGTGGTATGAACAACAGTGCTATATCACACCAAAGTGTACTGACTTACTTAGCAGAGCCATGAGACTAATAATAGATGATCTGACAGCAAAACAGAAATGAATAGATGCATACCTATGCTTCTTTCTGTGTTTTGCACACATCTTTTTGAACTCCTAACCTCACTGCAATCAAATGGACCTTACCATTGACTTCAAACATGTCAGGATGTCAAACCATGTTTTCCTGTTATGGCATTTTATCTATTCACTCTTATACCAAACTCATGTTTTGTTTTGTTTTTATTTTCTAGATCAGCATTTTTTGCGTATGGATAAATTATAGCATTTGAAATAACAATAGAGATGAGCCTGAACAACAAAATGTAGTCCTAGTCCATTTATGTCAAATACTCCATTATTCAGGAGCTTCAGAACTGGGGTTTTGGTGTAGAGCCATCTGTAATTTGTATACACACACACACACAAACTAGATACAATTGTATGTTATAGATTTGTTGAGGAATGTGCAGTAGTGCCTTTATCACTTTTATCAAATGTAACTCAAGAAAGGCTTCTGAGAAGTTCAAAAGAAAAGCAACAAACTGTTGTTTTAATGAGAATCCATTAGAGTTAAGCTTTCTTCATCAGCCTCCCAAATCATTGTTTTGATTAGTGTGTTTCATGAATAATACTAAAGTTATTCAATGCTCAATGGTTGGACAAATGCAGAAACTCTTGAGAAAATGGTTTATTTATATGTTCTATCCAGCAGAGCCGTTATCTGCCCTGTTGAGGAAAAACTGATGCAAATTGATGGAAATGTTGTGGCTGACCAACACAGAAATTTCCCTGGCCAAAAATCAGAACAAAGATTTTAAAATATTTTGTAAATAACAAGGTCATAGGCATAATCTTTCGATCCCTTATGAATCTGAGTACATCTTACTGATGCATATATAGACTTATACGGTCCTACAGGATTCTTAGTGGATTTACTCACAAAAAGCTACAAACATTGAGCAAGGCTTGCAAGACAGACCCTAAATGGGTGGCAATTTACGAACATCACATTGTGTAAACTTATCTACTGTTGGGATAGCTCTGTTCTAAAAAGTTATTTTAGAAAAGTTTGACTCCTGGAAAACATTTTGTTTAGAAATAATTTTGCTTGTATATAGGAAAACTTGGTTGCACTTTGTCAATTGTTCTGAAAGAGTATATTCAGTAACTGTGCAATACACTGAAGAATATTTGGCATTGAGCAGGGATAAAAGCTGTTATTCATGACTAAACCCTCAATCACAGTAAGACCATTTCCCCCATCTTATATTAAATTTTCCAAAGATAAAAAAAGCATCTGCTTTCATACCTTCACTGAATTTATATATATTTACAAGCTGATAGTTCAGGCCCTTGAAATGTTTTTTGAAAATATGATTGCATTCAGAAAACAAATTGCTGAAAGAAAGGCACATTTATTTTCAGTCGATCTGCACCTTCTATGTACTCAGAATCATATCTGCTTTGACTTCAGGCAGAAAGATGTTTTGCTATTTTTTCCTCTATTAATTATTGTGGAACAAATATGACTGAGACAATGAGCTGGATTTTTTCCTGATTCCTTAATCTTTTACTGTTGGTGATTGTGGCCAAGATTATAAGAAAGGGTGCTTAAAGTTAGGCTCCAAATCCGTATTTAGACCCTGTAATCTAGTCCAACAAAGCACTCAAGTACATATTTACCATTAAATATGTGAATTGTCCCACTGATTTCTGTGGGACTATTCATGTGCTTAAGTGCTTTGCTGGGTCAAGACCCTAGATGAGAAATGCTGGGAGCTCAGCATTTTTTAAAAGTCAGGTCACATGTATAAGTTAGCAAAAATTTGGTTTCTCCTTCAGATCCCAGGCTAAGCTTGGAAAGTTAGTATAATATCTTGTGGAGGGGAACCCAATGCAAGTTATGGTATAAAGGTGTAATCAGGAGGACTCCAGTGGCACACTCCAAACCTCAACCATTTATGGAAGTACTTGTCCATCCAGAGAAGTTAGGGTAAGCTACAATGTGAATTTATAAGGCACTAGTTACTTCTTACTCTCTAAGTGCATGCTCCTAGTTTGCATTAAATGCAATATCCCCATTCTCATAATATATGATCACAATTATAATTCAATACAAATTATTTTTCAGTCTTAGTTGGAGCATTTACATGTGTAATTGTAACTGAATAAACTCCAGAGCAATTTGAGCTGGAGTAAACTAAGCTGGACATCACAATCTGCATGTGCATTTTAAGCATGGTAATGTATTCTGCTGTCGGATAGTACTTAGGTCTGACAGGAATATCTGACGGCTCAGTAATCTACACTGGCCTAATTGCTGCACACATGTAGACAGAGTCATGTTTTAATGTACAGAAAATTAGTCTACTGAGTAGTAAAGCACATGTATACATATGCTCAGTGCAGTGAAATAGGGGAGTTAATAGGGAAGGGGTATATGAGAAACTATGGTCTTTATATTTGGGGATAAGGATTTTAATACATATCTTACTGAGCACCAATAGTTTTATTTTATTATATTACAGGTATTTTTGGACCAACTCCCTTTTTGTTCTGGGAGTCAAAAAATATCAACGGTAGTTGGAGTTCTTATATCCTATATGTGATGAATAAACAGCACTAACAAGATCCTACCAAAGCATTTGAGAAGGAATCTCTTAGAGGAACTCTGTAACAGCAGGGTCAGAAATCTTCAAATAAAGGTCTTATTTTTATGTGACCAGTCTTTCTAGCAAGATAACAAGGAAAGTAAAAAAAAACAAAAAAACCAAACAAACAAACCAGGAAATACATAAAGGTTAGTGTTTGATACTTTGCAATGGAATGGTTTGGTGACATTCTAATCCATGAGTAAACTCATTGACTTCAGTGGACTTACACTTCAATATGAGTGAGGTTATCACAGTCCACTCCTATGTAAGAATTATAATAACATTTTTCTTTGGATGTATCTAGTCCCCATTCTTGAAAATTTAACTCATACAGTTTGTGCCTACAGGGAACATGCACCAGAAAAAAATACAGACTCACATCACTGATTTTACTAAAAAAATACCTTTACCTATTTAGCTACCATTGTTTTATATTACTTACATATAACATATAAACCTGTATCAGTCTATTATAATAAAAAAAATAAAATAATGCAAATATCATAGAGGCATAATGGCTTTTAAATATGATTATTATTCATTTTTATAGAGGTACGTAGAGCCCCAGTCATGTATGAGGACCAGCCACATTGTACAAATACATATTTCATTTTTTTCATAAAAATGGCTAAATGGATTGAATGCATCCCTAATAGTGATCCACTGACTACTTTCACAGAGATAACATGGCTCAAGGTCTCGGATATATCATGGAATAAAAATGAAAAACCAACTATTTCAGCAGAGGATCAATATATACTTACTAGCGAATTGCCAGTCAAGAATGACAGGAGATGGGGAGGTGGAAGCTTGCTAACCCAAACCCTACCCCCCACCCCTGTGCTGCCACCACCTCCCAGAAGCAGGGGGAGGGGAGCTTGCCACACCATCCCCTCCTGTCCCCTCTGGCAGCACCCTGTGCTGCCGCTGCTGCTGCCTCCAAGGAGCAAGGCCAGGGAGGTGGGGGGGTGAGGGCAACAGCACTCCATCCCCACAGTCATGGAGGTGCTCTGCCACCTCCAGGGAGTGGGGGGTGGGGAGATCAGCAGCTTTGACCTCACACCCCTGCTTCATCCCCGTTGTCCCTGCCATCATGGCAGCTCTCCACTGTGCTGCTACTGCCTCCTGTCTGTAATGCTCTTGGAGCACTCTGATTGGTTGTTTCAGTAACCAATCAGAGTGATCCAAGAGCATTACAGACAGACAGAAGGGCTAAGCCCTTTACTGTATTAGAATGCACTGTGTATCTGTGCATCCTACAAATGTGACATGGTTTGACCTAATGTGTTTACTTAGGAAACCTCATTTTGGTTTCATTTGCTTCTCTCCTTTGAAAACAGTTCACTATTTTTTTTCTTTTATGGCCCACCAAATTATACATGACCAAATGTACCAATTTAGTGAAAATGGGTTCCATTAGTATGTAATCTTATCCATGCATTGTTTTCTTCTGAAGGAAAGTAATGGAGAACAGGTGGGGATGCTTAATATCAGGCTCCTGTTTCTAGAATTACAATCTACTGGGAGCCACCACCAATCTCTGAAAGCTGTCAAAAGTGCTCAAGAACAAGAGTGATTCAGAGCATACTCAATACATTAAAAAGCCTTTTTGAAAATTTAAGTAGGTGCAACAAGAGAAAACTAGCTGAATGGAGGAAGGATTTTAAGGTGTCCCTGTAAAAGGTCATGATTTCCTTCTGCGCCCCACAATAACTCAAGCTGGCCTTCATTTCCATAGAAGAAAATAGGCATTTTTTTTTTTCAATTCAGATATGCACCATCTGCCCTATAAACCATTCTGTTTTCATTTTCAAATATAGCAGCATTCACACTGCTGGAAGCATGGTTCAGTTTCTCTTAGAGGAATATTAAAGAACTATTCCTCACATTTGTTTATCAAATTGCCAAATGTGTTACTATCTTTTTTAATTATTTTTAAAAATCTGCATGTGTCATGTTGCATGAATAGATTTAGTTATTTGGTTACATTTGTGTATTGTTATGAATGGCCATAAGGAACAGTAGAAAAGTGTAGACATAGAGACTTCTATGCAACTGTGGCCTATAGCTGTCCTTCACTTAATGAATAGGAAGCTTATGAAGAATCGTGAGACTGTAACTGACAGACACATTTTCAAGCCTGGGGCAATTAGACATACAAATTAATGAACTGTAGAGAGAATCAGCTGCTTATGCCCAGATATAAAAATGTGGTTTTATTGGCATATAGTCATTATATCCATGTTTAATATTTGGCTCTAAAGTGTATGTGGAGGTAGGTGTGTTTGGCAAACATCAAGAGATGTCCACATCCAGTTTTATTTAAAAAGTCACCAGAAGCTGGGTGGATATGTGTGGCAGTGCACCTTTGGGTGCTTGCCACTTTAAGGCTTGAGGCAGGCAACTGGCAGGTGCCTGATTAGGGTGACCATTTTGGAACCCTCATTATATAGGGGGAGGCAGCAGAAATGTCAGCTGGCTGAGCTGCATCTCAGGAACATCCTGGAGGTAAGGGCCGGAGCTAGGGGGACAGCTTGGAGGTTCCTGGTCCTGGACATGACCTAAAACTGCACCCTGCCAGGGAAGGGAGGCCTGGTGGAACTGCCTGTGGTGGGGCAGTCTCAACAAAATGCCATGACTGCTAATCTCCCTGTTGAAAGGCAGGTAGGGGTGCCTTAACCCTGTCCCCTACCATCTGGTGGGTAATCATGAGAACTGTTGGAGTAGTGGGGCCAGGTGTCCCCATTAGTAGACACCTAAGCCCAGCAGAGCAAAGGGTCCTGGAGGCCCTGGAGGGAGTAGTGGTGTTGGAAAAAGTTATGGTGAAGGCCTGCTCAGAGTAGGGTGCAATAAGGGGCACCTGAAGAACTGAGCATGTGGGGGTGCAGAGTAGGGCTGCTGAGGGTGGCCTGAAGGGCTGCACCAGGGGGGGTGTTGAGTAGGGCTGCTTGTGTGGCTTGAAGGGTGGTACATGGGCCAACCCCAAGTGTGTGTTGGTGAAATTAGTTGCCTGGTGAGGAGCTTGGGGCAGATGCAGCCCAGTGTTGGTCTAAGGCTATGTCACATAGAGTAGGGGAATTCACAGGAACCAAATTTGCTGTGTGGTGGTACCATTGAGAGAGTAGGTAAGCCCAAAAGCCCATGAGGGGTTGCTCAAGAGGAGCTTGGGCAATGGAGTGTAGCCTAGGATGGGTGGTATGCCAGAGGCCCCTGTGAGAGGGGGGCAGAGTACAAGAGGTCCCCTGTGAGAAGGGAGGCAGAGTGAGTGTAAGAGTGAATGGAGCCCAATTATGGACTGAATTTGCTCCAGAGTCAGGCCGGGGGAAGTAATCCTAATCTGGATGCCATCTGCAAGACACAGGCTGCAGTGTAGGGGAGGTTCAAAGCCATGGATAGCACTGCCTGGCATCAGGGCAATGCCTCCCACTTAATAAATCAAGTTAACAACCAAGTCATGGCAGGAAAGTCAGGGCAAACTACCCTAGGCAGGTGGGTGGGCCGCTTTGGGATCTGGCCACGAAGGTGCCCCCTTTTACAATATGACCTGTAATTGTACGTCATATTTATCTGTCCATATATCTAAGGCCTATGCAGACATTACACTTAAGAATGATTAACCAGTTAATTGTGTTTTAAAGTGCAACTCAGCCATGCGTTCAAGTGATTAATAGTACAATAAAACAGGAACCAGCCACAAAGTTATTACACAAAATATGTGTAATAACTTTATGGATGGTTTCCATCATATCATAAACAGAATGTGTAGCCATTGGGGTCCCCACTGGCAACAATCACCTGATCATCCTCATGATCAGGATCACACTAAGCAGCCCCAGTGTGGTCCCAGTTCTGCTGAGTGTTCTGGGGCTCAAGACTTGGGGTGCCCATCTGCCAGTCGTCAGCTGATTGTTGGCCAAATCTGGAGATCAAACATGGGCTTACATGGCCCCATGGGTCCCCAGAGCCATCCGACAAACAGCTGATTGTCAGGCACCTTGCCAGTGCAGAGAGCATCCAGGAAAATGATTCCACGGCTCCCCCTGCACTGCCAAGTATGGTGTGATTAGGATCTGATCTCCAATCCCAAAATCACATTTTCTACCATGCACATGTGGCATGGGGGGAGGCATGATTGTTGAAATCATGGGTTAGATTCCATCACCTCTTCAGACAAACATCTGTCAGCAGCCTAATTGTATGGCCATAATATCTGAGAGAACTATGTTGTTTTAGAAAAGTAGGTATTACAGTGAGTTTTAAATTTCAAAGAGCTAAGATAGTCTTATGTTGTGATGTTGTAGTTCATTTTTAGTTTAAATGTGCAGAAAAGGCAACAGCATAGAGAGAAGTTAAAGTTCTGGATTTAAGGTTTGATTCTGGAAGGCTCCAAAAAATGGGCAAGGCTTCATTGGCTCCATTGACTTCAGTAGGATTATGCCAGTTTACACCAGAGTTATCATGTTTGCCCTCAAAAGTACAAAATAATAATAATGTTGTTGTTATTAATAATTGGAGGTCTAATGCAAATTTTACTGAAGCCAGTGAAAAATCCCCCTGGACTTCAATGGTTTTGGATCAAACCTTTTTTATACATCTGTAGTCACTTCTGTCTTACATGTGCTAATTTTGCTCCTGAGAAGTAGAAAACCTTCTGAGTTGTAGAGGCTTTAGCAGGAAAATTCTGGTTCAATGGTAGCAGAGGATCTTCTGTTGTTCTGACCTTTGAACAACCTTTGGCGTAAGTAGCATTTCATTTGGACCCCTGTTTTGTTGCAAAGAAAATCACTGACTGCCTCATAGCTTTGAAGATGCCAAAAGGTAAGATGACTCTAGCACAGATAGGGTGGAAGCAAAAACAAGAGAGGAAAGTATTTGCAGACATGAGATGAGAGAGAGACTTCTGTTTTCTATTTCAAAAGAGGGAACATATTAACAGACAGTTTTTAGTTTAAAGGAAAAACTCCTCTCTCACAAGCTAAAAAGTGGTGGCTATCATTGTTTTTCAGCCTATGTACAAATAATTTTCCGCTACACAGCATCCAGTCCTATTCAGTCTGAAACTGAATTCAATCTGAAACTGTGGGTACCTGAGGAAAGTGATTATGAAAAAATATTAGCTCCATACCCACTAGATCATCTTCCAGCCTGTATCTCTAGATTCATAGATTGTAGAGTCGGAAGGGACCACAATGGATCATCGTGTCCGACCCCCTGCCCCTGACAGGAAAGAGGACCGAGGTCAGATGACCCCAGCCAGGTGACTATCTAACCTCCTCTTGAAGACCTCCAAGCTAGGTGATAGCACCACCTCTCTTGGAAGCCCATTCCAGATCCTGGCCACCCTTACTGTGAAAAATTTCTTCCTAATATCTAACCTAAATCCACTCTCAACTAGTCTACACCCATTATTCCTAGTCACTCCCTGGGGCACCTTAGTAAACAGCACTTCCCCTATTCCCTGTTGACCTCCCCTAATAAATTTATAGGCAGCCACAAGATCTCCCCTCAGCCGTCTCTTGTGAAGGCTGAAGAGATTCAGCTCTCTCAACCTCCCCCCGTAGGGTCTATCACGAAGGCCACTAATCATGCGAGTGGCCCTACTCTGGACCCTCTCGAGATTCCCTGCAGCCCTCTTGAAGTGCAGCGCCCAAAACTGGACACAGTACTCCAACTGCGGCCTGACCAGTGCCGCATAGAGGGGGAGCATCACCTCCTTTGTTCTGTTAGTCATGCACCTGCTAATACACGACAAGGTGCGATTGGCCTTGTTGATGGTCTCGTTACACTGCTGGCTCATGTTCATCTTGGAGTCAATTATGACTCCAAGATCCCTCTCTGCCTCCAAGCTGCTAAGAAGGACACTCCCCAACCTATAGGTGTGCTGGGGGTTCCTCCTTCCCAGGTGGAGTACCTTACATTTATCTTTATTAAATTGCATCCTATTTCTCTCTGCCCATTGATTCAATCTGTCCAGGTCAGCCTGAATCTGCTCCCTGCCCTCTGGTGTACTAACTTTGCCCCATAACTTGGTATCATCAGCGAACTTGGAGAGGGTGCTCTCCACAACCTCATCCAAATCGCTGATGAAGATATTGAATAATATTGGTCTGAGGACCGAACCCTGCAGAACCCCACTTCCCACCTCCCTCCAGGCCGAGAAGGAACCATCCACCACCACTCTCTGGGTGCGGTCCCTAAGCCAGTTGGCCACCCACCTGACCATGTAGGCGTCCACTCCTCAGTCTGCTAGCTTCCCAATGAGGATAGAGTGTGAAAGTTCAGATTCTGAACGTCTTTTGACTGAAATGTCTTACTACTTTTTACTTCTGCTAGCTCTACAGTAAGAATACAGCTGGATACATACAGAGTAAACTAGACTCTCTGCTGACTTACATATCATCAACAGAATGCTTGACCAAATTCCAATTATGAATCCTTATTACTGGCGATGATGTGCAATTCAAAAAAGAGCACACGCTTGATTTTCTGCTCCCAGGGTGAGGTTGTAACTCTAGCAATTAAATTTACCATCTTTTTATTTGTGAACTGAGCAAATTTATATATACAGTTGTCTGGAGACCATAAACACAGAAGTCCACAAGGCCATTTTTAAGGCACTGTAACTCAAAATATAATTAGTCTTTAAACATTAAATGTTTGGACAAACTTTGAAATTAAAAAATGCCACAGGAATGTAAGATATTATTTTTTTCCACCCCAGTTACAGTCTTAATAATTCTCTCATTTAAAAAAATGAAGTAGACCTTGGATCTGCAATCTCATTTAAACTAAATTCTCATTTGGTTTACTGGAAGCTTTGCCCTGAGAAGCCAGATATATTAGTTAAGGATGAGCACTGCTTTCAGTGTTTAACCTAGCTCAGCTTTCACTACATTGTCTTTGTAGACAAACCCAGAAACAACTGTAAGTTTAGACCCACTGTTATAAACCTACAACAATATGTCCTTTTGTGAGGGATTCTTCTTTGCTGGTGGTAGAAATTACAGAACCACAGTTCTAACAATGTTTGAGCACTGATAACAACCAAAGATTAAATTTCAGCCCATATGTTTAATCCACTGACCATATATCATTAGTTTTAATTATGGATAAAAATGTATACATATTATAGATGCTTATAGATTTCCAAGCAAGATAAAATATATATTTTTTTAGCTGAAATTATAGTCTATGTGACATTATTAATATGAAGAGGACTCGGGTTCAAAAAAAGGTTGAGTTTTTGTAGTGGGGAAGCTAGGGAAATTTTCATAATTTGCATTTTTTATGTTACTTGTTTCCTTTATGTAAACAGTGAGCACATGTACACATGCATTTGATCTGAGATCAGTCTACTGATTGGGTAAACTACTTGTGAGTAAACACTCCCTGGCAGGCATCTACACATGCAGGGAAGCAGGAGCAGATTTGCTGCTAATGGCAGTAAACTGCTTCCAGTTCTTAGGGCCTTTCAACAGGCCCCTGCCACCACTAGGGGAAGCTCTACGTTTCCCCTGAGTGCTACCCCAGGGGCTGACAGGGAGCACCAAGCCAAGAGACAGCTGTCTCCTGGCCGGGACTGGGACATTTCACCCTGCCCCTGGGGGCTGCCTGCTGCCAGGGTGGGGACAATGACCCCTTCCCCAGCAGGGAGCTCCTGGCCCTGGCTCTCCAATCAGGGCCAGGGGACTTGGAAAAAAGCTGCAGGGGGGTTCCTAGTGTCCTTCAGCTCCCTGCCAGCCCCTGGGGTTGCACCCAGGGAAACCTAAATCTTCCCCTGGTGGTGGCAAGGGCCCATTGCAGGGCCCTAGGAAGCAGGTGTAGTTTGCTTGCCATTAGTAGCAAATCTGCTTCTGCTTCCCTGCATGTGTAGATGCCTGCCAGGAAGTGTTTAATTGCAAGTAAACTGATCCCAGATCAAATGTATGTGTAGACGCGCCCACTGAGTAGCAGAGTTCTTGTAGCTTTGATGGTCCAGGAAATATGTAAGGAGTTTTTGGGTGATAACTTTTATTGGACCAACTGTGTACCTGGGAGAGATGTGAGAAAAACTTTTGAACACAAACCACCCTTCTTTGCAATTTTAATGCATTAGTCCTCTCCTGTAACTCTCTTTTTGTTGTTTGAAAGAGAGTTAGAAGAGATCATTTGCTACGCATTTTTCAACATATAATTCACTTTGGTTTGTAACATTTAGACTTCAGTTCAGGTCCTAGGACTTTTGCAAATACTTTAAAAATTAAAATATGCTTGCTCAAATTCAACAATTTTTTACTTATGGGGCATAAAGGAAGAATTACTTCCAATTCCATGGACTTGGTGTAGTACAGGAGTAAGTCAGAAGAAATCAGTATTTTCACTTGCTTAATTTTATTTTTTTCAGCATAGAATCGTGGATGCTTAATTTTATTTATATATGTATGGAAAATAATGGTCTATCCTTTTGAGGAAGACTCTTTAGATATAGATGTGTATGCATATATATATAAATATATATATATATATATTGGGTGCAAGGATAAAGATGTTTTAGGCCAATACTGATGGTTGATTATTAACCAGCCATACTGACTGATACCGATCTGAGAGATGATATGCAACCCTGCAGCTTGGAGAGCAGCATCAGGCTGGTAAGTCTGTGGGGAGAAGGGGCATGGGGGAGAGAAGGGGTGTGGGGGGCAGATTGAGGACCCCATGTTGAGGGAGAAAGTGGGGCTGGGGCAGGAGCAGGGTGGGGTGCAGGACAAAGTCACGTGTGGCTCATTTGAGGGGTGTGGGAGGGCAGGGAGGGGGGCCAACTCCTGCTGCTATGTGCACCCCTGGGAGAGGCATAACACCCAGATTTGCGCATGGGGTGAGGGTAGGCTTTCCACTGTGGGCTCAGGGACAGGGGGTGCACTGGTCTCTTCCCAGTGGGGGGGCTTGGCCAGGGCTGTGCTTGGAGCAGGTGGGGTCAGGGTAGGCATTGGCAGTGCTGGGAGGAAGGCCTATAGGGGAGCTACGGCAAATTTTGGGGTGCCTGTAGGACACCCTATAGCCTCCCCTCCTAGCACCAGTACCACACACCCCACCCTGGCCCTGCCTGCCCCAAGCACAGCCCTGGCTCAGCTCCACCTGCCAGGAAAAGGCCAGCACATCCCTTGGCCCCAAGCTCACAGTGGGCAGCCTGCCCTCACCCCACACACAAATCCAGGGGGCACATACCCCCTATGCTTCCCCCAGGGGTGCTTACAGTAGCAGAGAAATGCACCCCACTCTCTTCCCCCCCCCACACCCTCCGGATGAGCAACCTGCTTTTCCATCCTGTGCCCTGCCCTGTCCTGGCTGGGCAGTGCCTGCCCCAGCCCCACTCCCTCCCTCACTGGGGTGGCCTTGATCTGTCCCTCCTATGTCCCTTCTCTCCCTTATGCCCCTTCCCCACCATAGACTTACCAGCTGGACGCTGCTTTCCAAGCTGCCAGGATGCATTCCTGGCTGCATGCATGCTTCGTCTGTGCACATGTATGTGGCATTTATCAGTGACATTGGCTACACTGGCCAAAGAAAGCAGATTGCCAATAATGTCAATTTCCTTTTATCGGTGTTCCGATATAGACCGATATATATCAGCATAGAACTGTGGATGCTTAATTTTATTTATATATGTATGGAAAACAATGGTATATCCTATATTATATATATCTATATATGTATAGATATAGAGATAGATATATACTTAAAGGCTGCGTCCAGATGAACATGGATGTTTGGTTCCCCGGGGACAACTAGCGGTGGTACACCTTGTGCTCCTGCTAGTTGTCCCTGGGAATGCTCATGGTACATACTCTCTGGCACACGGCAGGTTACCCTGGGTGGGGTAGGGGAGATTTGAGCCAGCACTGGGCTCCAGCAGGTTTACCTGAGATTCTGGAGGATTTGGCAGGCTGCAGTAGCAGCAATCCTGCCAGGCAGCTCCAATTGGGTCAGGCTCTGGTTTTGAGTGGTGTGTGCTGCTCCACTTTTTTTTGCCTGGGTTTTTTTTGACCTCTGGATATCAGGGGTTGGTCAGCATGCTGCTCTGTTGCAGCGCAGAGAACAGCTGAATGTGCGGTAGGTGGCACTGCAGATGTGTCTGAGACGCTGCATACTGCACAGTTGTGTTCATCTGGATGCAGCCAAAGGTTCTTTCCGCACATGATATACTAGTATTTTTAATGGTTTAATTATCTACTGCATTTGGTTTTACAGTTGTAAAACAATATGCTACCTTTCTTTTCTTTCCCTGACATGCTAAAATGCCAGGAATAATGATTTGCATAAAGGAAATTAGAATCATACTAGAAACAAATATTTTCTATAAGGAAAATGAACTCATAAGAAATATAGTAATGAATTTAATGAAGTAAACATGATATTAGAAAAACTGATACATTCAGGGAACAGAACATTGGATTTCAAGCACATCTCATGGTGTGCTTAATTTTTTACACTTGGTGCATAATGACTTTTCCATCTTCCTTCAAAGAAAAGAAATCTTCAGTTTCAAAAGCATATGTTGCCAAATAAATCTGTGCTGAATTATATCATTCTGAACTAGCTGGAAGACACTTTTTTTTTGTTCATAATGCCATGATTCCAGCAGTGCAATGATATACAAACAAATTGTTTAATTTTTCTCAGGACCATGTTTCTGCATGTGCAGACACTAAATATCACCTTGTGGCAACCTTGCTTGCAGACCTACAGTGCTGCCATACATTTGACACTGTTGCTTACCCCTTTCAATATGTAAAATCTGGTTCCAATTTTCAAATGAAAAATCCCTTTCCTGAGCATTTATTTTTACTGTGGGATGGCTTTACCAATGTTTGGTGTATAGGCTTTTTTCAACCTTGGAGGTTATTTATTTAGATTTGTTTTCTCTTCAAAATGTTGATGGAAAATGTTTGTTTGCTAGAGGGGGATCACATGGATCTGATTTAAAGGTTGACTGATTTCTACTGCCAAAAGAGCAACTGGTCACCAAGCTGTGTGTCTTTATGGATGTTAAGTTGAGAAGGAGGTTAAAATGTTCTATAAAGCACTTAACTGAATTAGAAGCCTGAATTCCATTTTCAAAAGTGATTTGGGAGCTTCAAAGAGACAAGGAGAAAAGACTCAAAGCAGTACCTAATATCTTATATTTCAATGGCCAAGTCTTAGGCTGCTCATTCTGGATGGAGATTCAGCTTGACCAGTTTAGGCACCTGTATATAGACATGGTTGAATCAAGCAAAATCAATGAGAGGGATTTCATATTACTAGTAAAAGTGCAAGGAACAACCATTTCTTTAGATTAGACTCTGGAGCTCAGGATAATATTTTACCAAAGCATAAATATAGATGATTAAAATTGAGACCAAAAAGTGAATCCAACAAACAGAAAAGTAACTGGTTATTCAGAAACAAACATAGTAGTGAAAGGGAAACATCACTACCATCCAGTATCAAAACAGAGCATACAAACTCCCTTCACTGTGGTACCTAGGGAGGTGACACCAATTTTGGGTCTGGCAGCTTGTGAGAAATTGAATCTAGTTCAATTCGTGCCTCCTAATAATCCTCTTGGCCCCTACGACCCAAATATTGACGATCTTAGGAAGAAACCAATTGTTCCAAAACACAAGGAGGAACTATGTCCTTATAGGAAGAAATGCATCTACAGACACAAATGCTAATATTAAGATGCAGAAAGAGGAAATTGGCCTCAGCACTGTAGTCAATGAACTTTGTGCTATGTACAATATTGCAGCTGCCAAAAGTGCAAGTCTGTTAGATCCCAGGTATAAGAACTCCAGTCTCTCCAGTGTTGGGGGATTCCCTGCCTACTCACCAATGACCTAGACACTGCTTTCTAGCAGCTACGAATTCCAACTACCTGCCCTGGGCAAGGAGTGGGAAATAACCGCGAAGCAGAGGAGTGGGGAAGAGACAAGTGGAGCCAGGTCTGAGCTCAGCCCCAGCATAGCAGAGAGTATGGGGTGAGGGGGGAATTCACCCCTCACCCTTTGCTTTACTCTGCCTGGGGAATACAACCATGGCACAGTTAAGGGCTCAGTTCTGTGATGGGGCAAGAGTTTTCTCAGTTGCCTGGATCCTTGTATGGAGATGACTGTCACCTGCCTCAGACACCCATACCTCCTGCACTTTACTCAGCACCATGGTCTTCCTTTTCCTTGGTGGGAGGAGAGGAGAATTACCAGCATGCCTGGGTCAATGCAGGACAGGGATTTCTCCCCCAACCAACTCCGTTGCTTGGTTGGGTTCTGGGGGTTGTTTCCTTAGTAGATGCATGCAATTCCTAATGTAGTGCTGTTGACTAGTGTTGAGCTCATACTACTCCCCCAGCTGATCAACAACAACAGTCAAACTGTCACTTCCACATCCTGACAGCCTGCCCTATGCACATATAGCCATGCACATTACATGGTGTTTTCATAATACGAGAAAAGCCATGCTGTTATTGCAATAACATCTGCAGGGGCCTTTAGAGAGAAATCAAGGGTCTGTAGAGATTGCCTACTGCTCCACAACGAGGTCCATTGTTCTTAGTTCTTCTCATTCAGTGTATACATGTGTTTACTGAACCCGGTGATCACTATAGTCCATGCTTTTTCCAATAACCCAGTTGTTAAATTACTCATTCCAGAAACAGTTTACCTGGGTTTTAGGCTCTCCTCAATCTGAGCAGACTTGAACCAACACCTTTTTGATTTCCTAAAGGGGAGGATCCTAACCACTGTGCTACAGAAAAGAGTAGGACCTACAATCCTGCCCTGGAGCCAGGACTGTTTATGTATTTAATATTTCACAGTCACTGGTCAAAATCAGAAATAAACCTGGTAAAAGAGAGTGCCAACTCCCTGTCCCCCCCGCTGCTGCCCCAGGGGAAGGCTATAGAGGTAGGCTGGACTATAGAGCTGGCTCATTTTTACCTGTTGTTCTTGTAGTTTCATGACCCTTGCACTCTTAGCTGCCAAGTGGCTCAGCTTCAATGAGAGTTTGAAGTGACCTAGCCAATTTTATACTTTGGGAGCACTTTAGCAGACTAAGTGACAGGGGGCACATCTACACATGCCATTAACAAGCAGCAATAGACTGCAAAGCTTATTGCTCCTGGGAAGCTGGAGTGCAGCGCATTGATTCAGGTTGCAGCAGCCCCCGCTGGCAGGGGGGCCAAGGGGTCAGCCTGCCAGCCTGGGGCTGCTCCAACCCAGATCAGTATGCTGCAGAGGGGCTGGCTGGACATGAAGGAGGTGGCAGCAAGCAGGCAGGAAGGCAGCCTCTGCACTGAAGCATGCTTGTGCCCAAGCCAGCTGGTTTAGCACCTAAACTCTCCAAAAAGGTAGGACTTGTATTTACAAGTTCTACCCTGATGTGGGATTTATTAATTTCATGAGCCCTTAATAGGGACACACATATAGATGCTAAAACATTTACTGCACAGTTAATTAGGCAACTGTGCAGTAAACATCTCATGTAGATGCACCCAGGGACAATTAGCCTGTCATCAACCTAATTAGCTCACTGGTAAATGAGCATTTTCACAGGATGCAAAGGATAGCCTGTTAAGCCAGGTGCTGTATTATAATAGGGAATGTACCAAGATGCAGAAGTGGCATTAAGATTACACAGCAATCACATCTTTACCTCAGAGAAAGGAAAAAAATAATCTCCTGGTTTGCTTGTTAGATTAGGTATAATATAGGGCATTCTTAAAGAGAAATATTGGCAATAACAAGTAAAATAAATAATGCCCATTTATCCTAATATATATTAATCAAAGCACCATGGCACTCTCACAATGGCATGTTTTTCAATGGAATTTTATGTAAAGAACAGAGCTGTCTTTCATATAATAAAATTGTATATGGGTTGATAACACTGCTGAAGTTGAAACTACCCTGCCCTTTAACAAACATTTTTTTCAAGAGCTCTAATACCCATACACTTAGTCAAATTGACATGAAAATCAATGCACCTCATGGGGCTTGTGTTGTAGTGAGTGGTCCAAATTAGAAATCACCAAAAACCAAGGTCCCTGAGCTATAGCCCCATATTAAAAAAATTCAGATGAATTTCATGGCTCTCAAAACTGTTTCTTTTTTGCACATACCCCCAGGTACAATCCCCAAACTGATATCTCCCAGTTGAGATGCTTCTCAGCTAGGTAATGCCAAAGTTAACCACACTAAAAAAAAAAAAAGTTCCCTATTATGATCCAGCTTTGCAGCGGGGGGGAGAGGAGGGGTCCACTTGCACAGGGATAACGGGATATGGCTCAGCTCTGGCCTGGCCATGCAGGAAAAAGGGGGCATGGTCCAGCTTCAGCCTTGTCACAGGGCTTGGGAAATTGTGGGGGGGTGCGGGGAGAGGGTGGTGGGAAACAGGATTAATTGCTATTGTTCTCCTGCTACCAAATTTTCCAAACCATGGAGAGTCCCACAGACTGGATGCAATGGCTCTGCAGGCTGCAAGCTGGAGGTTGAACACCCCTGCTTTAGTACATATTGGAGAATATAGTGTCTCCCTAACTGGATCCACATAATTGTTGGGATCAATTCCATAATATCTACCCAAGAGGCCAGCACACATTAGCTGCCTAATAAAAATGGTCTTTAGCTTATTGTTAAACAAACTGATACTTTAAAACTTTTAAAATAAGGTAGTTGTCTACCTTTGTGCAAGTGAAGGGAATTTATTTTTAAAAAGTACAATTAGTTCTTTTTAGATGTGGCTATTTTTTGAAGGGGAGGAGGGCAAGGTTCACATTACAGTTGCAATCATGTCCTTGTCCTAGTTCTGGTTTCCCTGTCTTTTTTTCCCAAACTCCTACTTTTGCTACTGCTGGGCAAGCCGAACTGGTGGCAAAAACAATGGAAAACTTTTGAGCCAAAAAAGCCTTTTGTGCATGTTTCCTTATATTAAGGATAGGCTTGAGCTGCAAACTGCAGTTCATTTTTAGGATCACAACAAAGCTGTGGGATATGTGGATGCATGTATTTTGAATATGGTGGACATTAACATAATTCCATTTGAGGTTTTGGTTCAGATTTTGAAGCCCCCCCCGAAGAAAGGCTGTTTAAACCGCTCCCTGATTCAGATAAAAGCCTGAAAATTCAACCTAGGACACTAAGCAAAAAGAATCGTCTTTGAGTTCTCATGTATGCTTCAATTTATAAGAACATAAACCAGGGACTAAGCACAGGCTTGTCACAAGTCCTGCTTTCTTGAATGCTTTTCTGTGACTTTGGTCAGTGAAAATAGCCAACAGTCTAATTTTGTACTATATTTGGCAGCAATTCTTCATTTTTGAAAAAGTTGTGCCTGATTCATCCCAGTGTAACAGCACTGCAGTTGGTGGAGTTACATGAGGGATCAAATTGTGTTGCTGTTCTTATTGGCATTTTACACTAAATAAAAATCTAATAGAAAACAAGAACAAAACTCCATGAAAATGTGAAATGATCCATGAAGCTAATCAGGGTGGATTAAGGTTAAATGGAGCCTGAAACCACCAGAATTTTGAGCCCCAACCCAGACAGACTGTCCCAGCTCCCCCTCATCTCAGAGATGCGTCTTGCCTTCCTCCCACTTCTGAGTGCTTGATCTCTCTCCCAGGCAGTCACACAGGCAAATGGCCAGTAGCAAATAGCTCTGGACTGAACTACTGCCTGCCATACTGAACTACTCTTCCTCTGACTCAGTGTTCCATCTGGACCGCGTCTGATTTCCAGCCTTTTACCTAATAGCATCATTCCCACTCAACAATACCTTTTTTCAAGAGGTAATTAGAAGCAATTAGGATTTCAGTGTTTTTACTCTCACCCCCCCTGAGCTTTTCTTTAGCTTCCTCCAATATCCCTCACCCCAAGAGCTTAGTGGATGTTGATGAATGCTGATATGTGGCCACAATTTTTTAAAATTAGACTTCTAAGTCTATATCTAGCTACCTAAATAAACAGCTTGATTTTCCAAAGTGCTGAACATCTTTTACCTACCAGCTGATGTCCCTGGGAGCTGCAGGGAGCTCAGGCCACTTGTATAGTTTCCTACATATGATGCTTGGGAATCCTAAATTTAGACACTTGGCCTGTGTCAATTCTATATGGCATGGCAGTGAAAAGGAAGGGTAGAAGAGAAAGTTAAGCCCTGATAATCAATACTCTGTATAAAAAACAAAAAAACCAAACAAACCAAAAACAGCAGAACTTACACTCATACATGTCATTTGTTGGTTTTTGAGCACATACTAAAATTAAATCTGCTAAGAGCAATTCAACAGAAAGTCCATCTTTGAAAAGCGATCTCCTTTAAATCCTTGCTAAGAGGAGGAAGTATATTTGATAGACTCTTTATAGCCAGTGGTCTTGCAACTGCCAGATCTATCACCCTATCATGGGGTGCTCAATGTGCTCTGGAGGAGAGCCCCTACAAGCTGACTGACTAGCTGGTCTGCTTTGCCAGCTGGCATGCTCTTCACTGAGCCTGGGGTGTAAGGAACCCAGAGCTTAAAGGCTTCAAAGCAAATTAGATGAGGGTGACACAAACCATGAATTCTGAATTCAAACGGCTTAAAAGTCATGGATTTTGTCACATTTGTCACAGAGAAAAATACAGCCTGACTCATGAGGGGATAGCTTTTCAGTTTTCCCAGGACAATTGTACCCCTTTGCACTGCTCTCTCGGGTTCCATTTGTTCTCATCATTTTACATGGAGCACTCTCGGCTGGCTCCTTTTGGAAGCATTTTAGAAGTACGGAGGCAGGCAGCTTGGGAGAAGCCTTGGGAGGGTCTATATTTCTCAATGAACTCTTTCTGAAAGCTACTAGCTGAAAAACCACCATGGGGCTGGAATTTGCAGCTGGGATGGGGGGGGGGGAAGAGATTATTTTTTTGGTAATATTTTAAACATGTGTATTAATCATGGCCGCAACAAGGTGGGAGTTTGCAGCTGGAAGGGGAGGGCAAAAGGGAGAAACTATGTTTTATTATTAAATATATTTATTAAATCACAACTTGTAACAGGAAACTGCAGCTGAGAGAGGGGGTGAAGGAAATGCAGTGTATTTCAGACCATATGCAAACTCCCTTTTTTACCCATTGTTGGAAGAAGAGCTATTTGGGTCAACATCAAAGTGGGTAAAGACCCCTTTTAAATTTTAAGAAAAACAACCTTTTATTAGGGTTCTTAAACTCCTTAGTCAAGAGGATTTAACAAGAAACTGGAAGCAATGAACTCTGGAGTTCTAAGCCCAACTGTGATACTGAATTGTTCTTTGGCCTCAGTTTTCTGTGTTTTTTTCTTCTGTGTGCATGGGTGGATCCAGGATTTTGTAAAAGGGGTGGGTCCAGAAATAGTGACTGGCACAGCAGGGGTGGCTATACCCCGACTCCCATCCTTCCCTTACCCCTGGGTGAGTAGACCACACCATGGGACAGCAGCCAGGGAATATTTTTAAGTCCTTAAATCAGATAAGGACTCCTGATTCATCCCTGCTCTCTGTTCCTCTCTGTGCTGAGTATCACTTAGCCTACCCCTACCCCCACCCCCAGCCCAGCCCACCTTCTCTGTCCACCACTGCCACTGTCCCCAACTGACCTGGGGGTAGGGGAGCTCCTGAGTTTCTCCTGTCCACTATCCCCAGGCTGCACAGGAGACTGGCTCAGACAGGGGCAGGCAGGGTTGAGACAGGCAGGTTTAATCATAGAATCATAGAAAATTAGGGTTGGAAGGGACCTCAGGAGATCATCTAGTCCAACCCCTGCTCAAAGCAGGACCATCCCCAACTAGATCACCCCACCCAAGGCTTTGTCTACCCAGGTCTTGAAAACCTCCAAGGATGGAGATTCCACAACCTCTCTGGAAAAGCTGTTCCGGTTACAGTTTCCCCTCCCCTATTCCCAGGCTGGCAAGGTCCCCGAGGGGACTGGCCGGGGGGGGGTGGGGGGGTGGAACTGCCCAACAGCACTGTTGCTTCTGTCCTCAGCTGAGCCCAGCTCCCCAAAAATGGAGAAGGGAAGGAGTGACTCTGGAGCTTCCTCTGCCCCTGACTCAACTGAGGGCAGCAGCAGCAGTGGGTGGGGAAGGAGAAAAATGGAAAGGAAGAAGTGGAGACTTACCACTAAGCACAGAGGGGAAAGGGGTGGGGGGATTTTTTTACCTACTTTGATACTTTAAAAAGGACCCTGGCTGCTGTTTCTATGATCTAAAAGGATAGGGTGTGACCATGGCACTATGCCCCCTCTGGATCCACTCTTGTCTATGTGCAAAATAGACATAGAATCATCGAAAAGTAGGGTTGGATGGGACCTCCGTAGGTCATTTAGTATAACCCCCTGCTCAAGGAAAGATCATCTCTATCTGAACCATCCTAGATAAGTGTTTGTCTAACCTGTTCTTAAAAGCTTCAGGCATAACTACCAGCCGCAATGCCCAAAACATCAAAACTCCCTAAAATGACATAGGTAATGCAAGGGGATGAGGGCATTGCCAATGTCCTGCTGCTGCAACAATGGGAAGAAGTTGTTAAAATACACGCAAGAGATCCAAGGAAGAGGACCATGGCCTCTGCTACAGCGAAAGGCAAAATGCCAATCTAACTGTGGGGTAAAATTCCTTCCTGGTACCAAATGTGGTGCTAGGTCTTGGTTTGACCCTCAGCAGGGGAGCAAGTTCCTCTAGCCAGGAATCTGTGGGTTTTATAAGTCCAGATAATGATAGTGAACCAGATTTTAAGATAATGAACCAAATTCATCCGTGGCATAAGTATGTGCAATGTCCATAAACATGGCTATGTCAAGTTAAGTAATAACCAAAAAGGGTACAAACTGGTTGTAATGTAGAAATAATAAAGACATGTAAGTACACTAAGACAGCATTCAATGAAGGGATAGATGAAACAGAATATTTTTAAGAAAAAGTTCTCAACTTGTTTTTCAAGTTATAGAACTACAGCTGTTTGGGAAAAATTCCATTTAAAATGTTAACAATGCTGACCACATCTAGTGTTTTCTTATGAGTAAGATATGCTTATTCTACTGTAAGGCCTGATTTTGCAGCCTTTATCCATGAAAAACTCTGATTGATTTAAAGGGGCATTATGCACTTAGAAGGGCTGCAGGATCTAGGCAGGAAAAAAAAATCCCATTATTTTCTGGAAGCCAAAAAAATAAACCTACCCAAAAGAAAAGAAAAGGGTGAAATCATTCCAGCTTAGAACAGAAAACAATTTATTCTGCAGTCTTGCTTATGAAATGACAGAGTCTGTATAGCAAGTCAGGGTCCCAGGGGTGGCCATGATGCCCCCTGGTGGCTCCATGACCATGCCCTGCTCCACTCCTAGAGCACCTTCCCTTCTTGCCTGACATGCCTTGACATAATACTAGTAGTACTGGGGAAGCTGCTCATGGGCCTTTGTGTGGCCCCAGTCCTACTGGACCCCCACTGGGATTCCCAGGCCCCTTGCTCAGTCTCTGTAGTTGACTGTGCCCTACTGGGCCTCTCTAGTCAACTGTAGCCTTCTGGGTGCATAAAGCCTTAGGAGCTAATTGCGTGGCTTCAATCCTTCCCTACACCACACCACAAGCCTTTCCC
>NW_005842484.1:300797-303505 GCF_000455745.1 Alligator sinensis
TTCCCTCATCTCCCAGCTGGCATATTTCCAGCCCTAGGCTCCTTGTGAGCTCCCCTAGCCTCACTGCTCCCACAGGCAGCATAACAGTTGGCCTAGCATCCCCAGGTAGCTCTCCTGAGCAGGAGCTCCTTCCCTTGTGGCTACCAGGGAGAGACTAGACAGCTAGCCCAAGCCTCAGGCTTATATCCTCCCAGGGCTCTGCCTCCTTCCCATCAGCAGACTACCTGGGCAGCCTGCAGGTGTCTGCTAATTGGCTTAATTGCCCTTAAGCTATGGCAACCTGCAACTGCTGCACCCTGCCTGGCCTGCAGTGCCCCTCACTGAGCTACTTCTTCCTTAAAGGCACAGAGTGCCCCAGGCTCTCTGTTATACCTGTCTGTGATCATTTTGGGTGCATCTACATGTGACACCACATTGTCATAGCAATGCCCTATAGTGACATAGCATCCACAGGCCTCTACATGTGACCAGCAGCTACTTTGCCGTTCGACGCACTCCTCTGGTATAGCGTGACGCTATGACAAAGTAGCTGCTAAAAAAACCCATGCGCCGGGTATAAGGCACAATACGGGCTGTTACTGAACCATGATTTAGTACTTCCAAAAGGGTGACTCTGTGGCCTTACACTCTGCCCACTCTGGGCTCAACAGTTGCTCAAGGTGACTGCATGCCCATGGGACCTCCATATACCGCCCCTGAAGAAGAACCAAGGAGAGCAAACAGCCAAATAGTGGTTGCCTTTTGGGTACATTCATAGAGGAAAGGAAGTACTAAATCATGGCACATGGCACAGTAACATGTCACCATAAGGATATGTGTAGACACGCCCTTTATTTTGCAAAAGTATAGCACCATCTGTCATTGCAACTGATAAAGGGAAGTTTGGGGAAAATAACTTCATTAATGTTCATGAACAACCCAGGGGATTTCAGGGAAAGATTTTTGGGGGAGGGCTTCCAATCTCCTTGCATAACTAAGGAGAAGTGATCAAGGCAGCAGCCCCTGGATGCTGGCTTAGGGGTGGAGCACAAAAATAATAGCTTCCACTGCTGCTGGCCAGCTGTCCCACTGCTGCCAGCAGCTGGGAACTGCTACTACCCCATGCACTGCTGCTGCCCAGAGTTATGCCTCTGTTCCACTCTGTCAAATGATTTATAAACTGGAGGACTTTTGAAAATCTAATCAATAATGGAATGGAAAGGAAGAGGGAGGGATAGAAGAAGGAAAAAAGGTAGTGTGCAAAGAGTAATAATTTGGTCACCAAAGTATTCTAAGAGATCTTTCCAAATTGTATCAAACTTGTTGGAGCAGCTAAGCCTGGTAAACATGATTCTCTCCATAAATGGCAGTTGCACTCAGCATACCAAGTTTTGACCTTTGGAGATGTTGTATTTTTCAGTTTGTACTCCTTAGAAACCCAAGAATGCACATATTTTTTCCAAAGATATCAGTCCTGTATTCAAAACCATATTAATTCTAGTTCTAATTGCTTTCCAAAAAGGATTGATAATAGGATATGACCAAAATATATGACCAAGTGTTGGCTGTAATGCAGTGCATCTCCAACATGTATCTACTGCATATTTAATTTTTTAAGTTTAGAGGATCTTTTGCTGTATAAGATGCAGTCTGAGATCAACTGTAGATGTTTGAATATTCAGTTGATTGCAAATGAGTTTGTCATCTGAACACCTAAGTCTTCCTCCCACTTGTGTCTTTAAAAAAAACTGCATCAGGTCTGTTATGTGATGACAAAGAATGAGGACAAGAATCAGATTTCAAGGCAAAGTTAGTATATCAAGAGCATTTGTTAGATCTAAAGCCTCCGGTCCAAATTTCCCTAATTATTCAAGATGAAGCATACTGTGAAAATCAACTGTAATCAGTGTGACTATTTAGAAGAACTCTTCACTAATTTCCTGCCTTTTATGATAATGAGGTGGGGAAATCACAGGGTAAACCCACTGTGAAACTGTACAAGCACAGGATTAAAGTTTTCTTGTTTTACAAACACAAAGATACCCAAAGTCAATGATGACACACTGTAGTGAAGAACAAAAGGGCATCCTATCATCATGACAACCCAGAAGTGTATTATGCCAAACACTCTCAAAGACCTATATACATCTTTGTCTTATCTGTTCATGCATGCATTCTAAGTATTTCAGCCTTGCAGGGAAGGGTCCATCCCACCAGCCCAGAGAGTAAGACTCCTTGTTGTTTGCTTTTTTTCTGGCTCTTTCACTCTTAGTTTGCCCAGTGGTAACCCAGTGGTAGACAGTGCTCTCAGCCTGCTTAGTGACACCATTCTTTTGGTAAGTGCAAGCTGTGGTTTCACACCTCCTAAGACTGGGGGTGAAGGTGGCCTACAACCCCAGTCTTTCACTTCCTACACAAATGCCTTAAACATTATAATATGTACCAGTTTTGCTACAGCACCTGTAGAATGCATCATGTGTCAAGTGAGTGACATAGGGTAGTTCCACAAAGGATTCATTAAAGGTAATTTCCCCCCCAGTTTTATACAGAAAAAGTTAAATCATTTTTACAGAAAGAGGTTTAAGGTTTCTCTTTGAGGGATGTTGAAAATAGTGCTGGATATATTGTATCTGGATACAGTGGCCCTCTATCTTGGCACATTTTCATTCTTGTTCTGCTGCCTGCCAAATAATATACTTAACCCAAAGGATTAAACTTCTGATTTCCCT
>NW_005842484.1:303536-304296 GCF_000455745.1 Alligator sinensis
CATGAGGGGGAAGAAGGAGGGAGAGTAAAGAAGGGCTAGGTGCAAACATTAAAAAAGCCTGAGGTGGAATCAATCTAAGTTACATAGGTTTTTTTAAGCAACATAGTTTAGATTGGTAGAAATCAGGTTCTGCCATTTTTAAGTCAGTCTGTGTGTGTCAAACTCCTGTTATGGGTATAGACCGATTTCCGGTCACTTATATCAGTAAAAGTGTAACGTCTTTTCCTGCCCAAAGAATCCTTTCTATTTCCTCCATGCGTGCACCCAAAAGGCAATCACTAGTTAACTGTTTGCTCTCCATGGGTCTCCTTCAGTCCTGTGCAGAATGACTGACTTAGATCCTCCAAGGTATTTATTTACCGCACCCAGATTTAGGTGCCTAACTCTTCTTGACATCTATCAGTGGGCGTTCAACACTTACAGGCCTTTAAGAATGACAACCTGATGACTTAAGTAAGACTTGAACAGTCCATAGTCTGTTCTGGTCTTTAGCAAACAGGTGAATTCCACCCCTGGTACAGACAGGGGACTCAAAAGCACTGTTTTCAGGCTTGGGAAACAAGCAAGTATGTGCCTGGGTAGCAGGAGGTGTGTCTGCATCCTAGGCATCTTCTCTAGTGCATTGGCTGTGAAGAAGTATTGGAGCATGTAAACCACATCCCTTTGGGAGAGGGTACAGTTGTCCAAGGTAAGCATGCTCCACTCAGTAATCCTGAAAGCCTTTCTATGATTCTAGGATCACTGGAAAGTAGGGAACGAA
>NW_005842484.1:304327-312108 GCF_000455745.1 Alligator sinensis
TCCAACCCCCTGCTTTATTTAATAACTGCATCAACTGTCATATAGGGAAATGTACCAATCCCTTCTTTCTATTATTCACTTTCTTTCTGAGGGACTTAGTGGATACCCCAGTGTCCAGTACTAGCTAAACTATTTTGGCCCAGCTCTAGTACTTGCCTCTTTAGAACAATGAAGAATTTTCTTAATGACAGTTGCTGTTACATGGACAATCTGCATCCCATTCGCTATTCTCTTTTGGCTTCATTTTTAATAGGCCCTTAAAACATATTTTCCCTTAAAACAACAACATTCTTTTCTGCCCTCTTTGTTCATAGGACTTGTGTGCTTGTTAACAGTTTGAGCATTCCCTTCACACCTGCACAGCACATGTCTGCTTGCGATAGACTCTCCTCTCCAGCCCTCACCAATACAAAAAGAGCATACAAAGGCAGTCCTCACTGCACTATCATAAAATCACTACTTTTAAACTAGCAAGTTGCAAGTAGAAGTGGGTCTGAGTCAGGACATGTGGATACAGAGATGTACAAACATCTCCCGCAGCTTGTGGGGCATCACTAGTTTTGAACTACAGTGTGTAAGCAGCATTCAATAAAGTATGTTGATAATACAAATTGCCGTCAGATTTTAAACTAACTAGATGTGCCGTTTAAGAGGTCTCTTTCACATAAGGCTCAAAAAGCATTTTATAAATGTTATCAAATGAATGAAGCCCTCCTTAATCCCTGAAAAAGCTAAATTGAGGCAAGGCAAATTCTCTTGGTTTTCCTAGGGCCATAAAATGGAAGGAAATCCCCCACACTGTTGGTACAGATTCATCCACTAACCACTGAACAGCTGCCTCTTCCTCAGCAGCCCATGACAGTTTATTTCTCTTTTTCCTGAAATTGAATTGCATTAATAAGGAACATTCTTGCCAACTGTCCCACTTGTAATGATATTGTTGCTTCATTTGGGATTTTTCAGTTGTAGTTAACATAGCTCACTTGAGGTTTGGTTAAGCATATGGCGTTTTAGACCTTCATTGTGCAGCTCTGCCAATGTCCCTGCAAGACCTCTCCTGTGATTCTTGGTTTTATTCCTGCCTCTGTCACTGCTGTCTGATGACACTTAGGGTGCAAACAAGCATTCAAAAGACCCAGCTCAGGTTAGGTGGTTTATTTTGACGTGCTTAAACCTGAGTCAGGTTCTTCTGTGTGCAAGTGTTCACCTGGGCAGCCAGAGATGAGTAAGTCTGGGAGGGGAGAGGGCTGGCAGCATTGTTGTGGGGGGGAGGAGATGGTCCAGTATGGAGTTGTGCTGATTTAGGGAGGGGTGTAAAAATAGACTGGTCAGGGTCAGAGAATGGTGGGGGTGGGAACAGCACAACCCCAGGGCTATGGAGAGTGGCTGTGCTTTCCCAACCCTGGGGCTATGCTGGGGATGTGTGCAAGCATTCACTAGGCTCGGTTAACCCATTTTAGGTCAGGTTAACCCATGGTGATTTAAAGTTAGTTCTCATCAGATTTTAGATTGGGCAGACTAAGGCCTGTGAACACCTGTACACGTATTCATTTAAATTGTCCTAAATTTGGTTACAGCCATCTAAATGTAATGTTTGCACGCACCCTTAGACTAATTTGAGTGCCTAACACAGTTATTTCCTCAGCCCCTATACATGTAAATTGCTCCAAAATTGCAATTTGCGGGACAAGACAGGAGAGGAAATAACCATTATAACTGGCCCTATAACATCCAATCAGTTTGGCTGAGAACACTGCAGGAACAGCCTGCATCCTTCTGAGCTTTTATAAAAGAATTCAATTTGAGCCAAAGTATACTAATCCTGATGTCATCACTACATGTGAGTTTAAGCGCAATAATTTACTGCACTGCCAGATACCAGTTGTGTGTGACAGGACCATCCAGCAGCTCAGTAAATTATTCTACTGCACCCTAATTGCCATACACATGTAGACAGTGATGCTTTACTGCACAGCAAATTAGTCTGCTGCACAGTAAAGCATCTCATGTAGATGTGCCCAGAGAGACTAAGGGTTTGTTAATCTGTATGATGGAAAAAATTCTGCTTACTTCCAACCGCCACAAACTTCTGGAAGACTGTTTTAGACTGGACATAAGGAAAAACTTCTTTACGGTACAAGTCTCTAGAGTCTGGAATAGACTCCCCACAGAAGTGGTGCAAGCACCTATACTGGACACATTCAAGTTATGTTTGGAGCGTATCTTGCTGGGGTCATCTACCACCAGCTGACTTCCTGCCCTTTGGACAGGGGGCAGGACCTGATGATCTCATTAGGTCCCTTCCAGTCTTAATGTCTATGAAATCTTCCCTCCCAAGGCTTAGTTAATTAATGATTACAGTGTTTACTTAGATACTCTAACGGAAGACAAGTGCCATGTAAGTAAGTACTACTGCAAATGAGTGATGTGAAAAGAAGGCTTGAAGTTTTTAATGTGGGTCCTGGAAAAATGTTCTGAAAATGCTTCCTATTTAACAAAATGTATCCCAAAAGGCAAAAATATTTTCTCTTCAAAGCACCTTGATCATAAAATGATCCCTGGCAGGAACGGTTTAACAGTGGGGAGATGAATGATAGGTATTAGCTGTTTAATTTCTTTACTCTGGGACTTATGGTTTCTTATGCAGAGCAGTCCCATACTTCTCAGACAGCTCTGCTAACAGAAATACTATGCAAGTAAGTAATATGCTAAATCAATATGAGTAACGGTATCAGAATCTAGGTTTCTGAAAGGTACATGTGTGCTCCTGTGTTCCCCAGTGGTCCTAAATCAAATACAGAATAGTTTGGAATCCAGAATGTTGCTTTTGTGCAGAAAGTATAATTTTCTGGTTAGACAATTCCACATATTGTAATCTGAGACTTAATAAATTGTCAGCCTATAATGAAAATACTTATTTGGTCACTTATTCTTTTAACCATAAGAACCAATTGAAACTAATGCTCAGTTGCAATTTTTTGCCAATACTGTGGCAGGGGCCCCCTCAGAAAACCAATTTCAAAAGGATTTCTCTTATTAAAAAGCTATTCCCTTGTAAGGGGGTTTCTGGAAGATAGCAATGAGTATGAAAAAAAAAGCACAGAAATTTATAAGCATTCCTGAAAAGCATTTTGAAGGCACTGTATTAATGTAAACAATTACAGAAGTATTTTCCCAGAGTTCAGCAGTTTAGCCCTTCCACCAAAACCTTCAATATGAGTTGGATTTTAAACATAACTTTTGACAGACACTTTGTCTCAGTGAGCATATTCTCTTTAACAAGTTACACATGAGGCAGTGTACAACACTGGGCTCTTCTTTGGAGATGTTTGAAGAGGAGATGGCAAACTACATTTTTGCCTAGACTTTTCCATTATTCCCATTCAGATACAATTCTTTTGTGTTGCCCAGTTCTTGCTGTTCCTCATTAAGAACTGGTTGATTTACTTCATTATGAATCATATTTATTGCAAATATAACCCCCAACATCATTCTTTTTCTTCATTTGGTATTTCTTAGTATTCCTGAAGCAGCCTGCCTGAAAAAATTTCAACCCCGTTAGCTGACTGCATCGTATTATTTCACTACTTCTGGCATGTACTTCATTAGCTAAGTTACATACTATCATTTCTGCTCCCTGACTAGATGATGCAGGAAGGAAAGGAGGAAAGCAGGAAGGCAGGCAGGTAGGTTTTCCCTTACATTTTTCAAATTGATTTTGTAAAGTGTGCAAAATGTCTTGGAGTTAAACTTATTTTGTATACATTTGGTGGACATCTATATACTCCCAAATTCATAATATGACCCCAGGAATTAAGTCACCTATTTCTGGATATATTCATAACTTTATCATTATTTAACTATCTCTAGCAAAGCCAGTTTCTCTTTTCTGCAAAATGTCTGCCTTCCATCTCTGTGTAATTATGCACCAGAAACAAATCACCTTAATGATGTATGCCCCAGACTATTGCACAGGTCTGTTCGTCTGGTGAAAGGAAACTTTCTGGATTACCTCTTTAGCAACTTGTAGCTTTATCTCCTCTTTGAAAGGTATACTTCTGTGTGCCACTCTTCCTTGTATGAGACAGTCTTCCTTGCAAGCTCTTCTCCAAAAAACAAGTCTTTCCCCAATTCCATCATGAGATAATTAACTGTGTGAGTCTGAAGTCAGGCAGAAGGTAGGGCAGGGTGGCACCACAGAGACTCATTCAGAGGCATGACTTTTTGTAGGCAACAACCTACTTCACCAGATGTTATGAAGAGATCTTTCTCTTGTATGTAAGGTCCTGACACAGTAGGTTGTTCCCTACAGAAACTCATGTCTCTGAACCAGTTAGTCTCCAAGGTATCACCCTACCCTATTTTCTCCTACTCTCATAAGCTCTCATCCTTCCTATGACATATAAATAAGGGACCATCTATTTCACCTGATTTCTCCTAATGAGAGTAAATGAAGGAGACTTCTTTAAACCCAGCCCCTTCCATCACTGTAAAGGAGATGGCAAAAGCCTCCATCTGATCTAATCAGATAACTTGACTTTAGCAAAGTTTTTGACACCATCTCCCATGACCTTCTTATTAACCAGGTGAGGAAATACAGATTTGAAAGTACAGTAACATGAACACATTACTGATTGGATCATTGTGTTCAACAAGTAGTCATCAATAGCTCAATGTCTAGTTTGGCGAAAGTATTAAGAGGGGTTCCCCAGGAGCCTGTTTTGGGTCCCGTATTGTTAAACATCTTCATTAATGATTTAGATAATGGGATGAATGCATACTTAGCAAATTTGCAGATGACATCGAGTTGGGTGGAGTTTTAAACACTCTGGGGGTTAGGGCTAGGATTCAGAATAACCTGGACAGACTAGAAAAATGGTCTGCAATCAATCAGATGAAATTCAACAAAGACAACTGCAAAGTCCTGCACTTGGGAAAGAATAATTGCATGCACAAATACAGACTGGGGAATGACAGGCTAGACTGCAGTGCTGCAGAGAAAGACCTGGGGGTTTCAGTAAATAAGCTTAAGATGAGTCTACAGTGTGCTCTGTTGAAAAAAAAAAGCCAGCTTACTGGGTAATATCATCAGGAATGTCATTTGCAGATCCACTCTATTCAGCACTGGTGAGGCTTCACTTGGAGTACTATGTCCAGTTTTGGGCCCCAAACTTCAAGAAGGATGTGGGCAGATTGGAAAAAGTCCAGTGTAGTGCAACAAAATGACTAGCAGTCTGGGAAGCAAGGCTTATGAGGAAAAACTGAAAGAATTAGAGTGGTTTAGCCTAGAGAAGAGAAGACTGAGGGGGTATTTAGTAAGAATCTTCAAATACCTGAAGGGCAACTACAAAGAAGCTGAAGAGGACATTTAGGGGGAACATCTCTTACGTTCATCTCATGCTTCTTTTTGTTGTAGGAAATAGAACACTTTTTTTTGCCATTGCTTGTTAAATCTTCTTTTGAACTCAGTTCAGATAACACCCCCAAACCTACCTTATTGCCATATTTCCAAAAAGTACAATCATGACACACAGAGCTTATTTTTAACTTGGCATGTGGGAATTTAAGCCTCATTGAAAGTCATCTGAAAACAGGAATTTGGCTTCTAAGTCACTCTTGTGCGTCTCAATTTTTTCCCATATAGCTATCTTCATTACACCCACCTAGATTAGCTTTGGCAGAATTTCAGTATAGATATATTTTGCTTATTTATATGTTGTTTTAACATACTGTTCTATTTCACTTCTTCCTGATAAATTTTGCTTTGCTCCAAACCATGAAGTTTTAGGCTCTTTACAGACTGTCTTAAAGAGATAGAAAACTTCCTTTGTTATGACCCAGTGAAAGAAGAATGTCTGGAAACGACCTGCCCTTTTATTCATTCTAAGAGAGCATTGACTATAGAAGACTTTCCCAATAGATATGTCACTGTCAGGGCTGTGATCTTCATAATATACAAAAATGGTTGCAGTTAAGAAGTAGCCATCAGGGATATATAGACTGGCTATTACAGTGCAAAGTAAATATTCCCTATCTGCAATTTAATTTTTAAAAAAAACCCAGAAAGTGTTAGAGTCACAATTCAGTAATCAGATGTCCTGGAGATCACTGCCTCATTCAATGCAAACTGCCAAAGTGCATGGGACTAAAGTTTAGACTTTCATTCACTAGACTGACTTGTATGCTTTTAAAAATATGCAGAGCCTGATTCACACTTACATGATATGGAGAGAATGAGGCAAAGTTCCTAGAAATTGAGCAACACTTCATATCCTGAGCATGTGTAGAACAGCCCACCTTCACTCATTGCTAAAAACTCCTAAACATTGTACCATTTGCACTGCATATGTGCAAAGTGCACTTTTCAAAGATTCATAAGTCTCTTATGAAAACGCTATCATATTAAAGCCATACTAGAAGCTATTCCCAGAGGACAGAAGCACTTGCTTAAGTGCTTTGTTGAGAACAGCTTCAAACAATGCTTTCTCCCTGTTTTGTGTTGTCTTTTCTATCATCTTTATTTAAAGGAAGTCACCAAAAAGTTGTGTGTAAGCTCCCTGTTTACACCAGTGATTATAGAGGTGCTTGTTTCATTATTAATGATATTCATTTCTGTATGGACTAAGACACTCATATGTCAGTGTGGGGTAGGCCACAAGAAAGGTGATTGTGAGAACCATAACTGTGATAGAGAAAATTAAAAACTGTATTTGAAAACTGTTTTTATTTGTGCTTTTGCCATTTGGTTTAGTAGTATATGTGTAGTAATGGGACCTATTTCTCCACAATGCAATATAAAGTCACATGCATGCATGTGTAGCATTCATTTTGTAGCTAGTTCTAAAGCTGTAAGAAATTTTCAGAAAAGTTGAAAAGACCCGAAATTCAATTGTTTTCACATTTCATTGTGAAGAAAACTGCCTTGTTTTCATTACATTTTCAATGAAACTTTGAATGAAAAAAAACGCACTTGAGACAAAAAAAGGCAAAACTCCACCCAGAGCAGGTGACATTACTGAGGAAAATTATACCCATTTTTGCTTAATGGTGGATCTGAAATCAAGATATGATTCTCCATCGTTTCACTGCAAAAATGAATGTCAAATTTTGCAGGCAGTAGATCACATGAAACACTGTTATGAAAAAAATCCTCCTAGGGACTTCCACACTGATAGAACTGCACTCAAAATAGTTCCTTCATTCTTTCAAATGTATATTGTGCTTAAAGATTCTTACATAAGATCTATGTACTTAATATTACTGAAATGCAGCCGTCGACACAAAGTACCTATCAAGCATAACTGATCCTTCTAAAAATCGCATGCACATTCTATCTGGGAAGGTGGAGGGAAACGATTGATGGAGCCAAAGCCTACTTTTTCAAGTGTGTAAGATTTTGGCTCTGAAGTTCTAATGTACATGCAGGCCAGTCAAGATGTCTGCTCCTAAGGTTTTATCCAACAGAAGATTTTTTTAATACCTGACATGGCAAAGCTCAGACCAAAAAGATAAATCAGGAATGGCCTTGACAGAGCTCCTTTTGTGCAGCAGTAGGTTAAGGCTGGACTACGTCTTAGGATATGTAGCCATAAAACGGTCAGTGTAAAAACCCAGGTTGCTTAATCAACAGAATATGATAGACTTGTATCAAGTTTCCAAGAAATGCATACCCAAGTTTTATATAAAATTAAAAATGTGCATCCTGTACATATACAAAATATCAGCTTAATCAGTCTCTGGTTGGGAAACAAGACTACCACTGTCAGGGGGAAAATGGCATC
>NW_005842484.1:312309-341928 GCF_000455745.1 Alligator sinensis
ACTCTTTCACTTTCCTCTGTCTGTGTTCTCCTTGATATTGTTAGATATTTAAGGCAGAGGCTCTCTCTTCCTGTATATTGGTACAGCATGTAGTGCAGTTGAGTCCCGGTTGTAATTGATGACCTTCTAAGTGCTTCTGTCACTTTAACTATAAATACAGCAATTGTAATAAACCTACTTTATGGGAGGTTTTCTCCAAACAAATTAAACAATAAAAACAAACTAAAGGAGACTCAAAGTGAAACACTGAAACTGGGTAATAAGTGGTGCTTATTTTTCTAATAGAGAAGGAAACCCTGCATGGCCACTTACCAAGACTGCTGCCACTAGGCAAGCCAGTGTCTGAGATTACAGACAGAAAAAGACAAGAGAAAAGAATAAATTCCTTGGTGGCTGTTAGGGATGCTAGTAACTCTAGTTTTTTATATAAAATTATAATTCCTGGATGTAATTTCTGGGTACTATAGTTAAATTATCCTTGATCTTGTGGTTAAATAATTGGTACTGTCTTGGTTGCTAGCTATTCAAGATAGTGTGGTTACATTTCTGGTGTCTGTGGTGCCTTTCATTGCTTTGTTTTCAGGATACTGTGGTCAATTACTGAATCTCATGCTGCTTTACTTGCCTGCTACTATGAAACCTCATTTTAGCATTTTCTAACATATTTATCCTGAGGAGTATGTCCTGAGTAGTCTGTTCAGAAAGCACTCATGTGGAAGTGGTGAGTATTAGAACTGTGGCAAATATGGCCATTTTGATGTAGCCTAGGTAAAACTTAATCTCTTGTTTTGGTCTGAGCAGGCTCAAGGTTCCTGGCCCAAATTTGATTCAGTGCTCAGAGTTAAAAATAAAAACAGGTAAATTAATCAAATAAACAAAATTCTTCTGAACCCACAAAGTCTTGAGTGGTTTCAACCGGTCTTGTCTTTCTACTTTCGTTATTCCTCCTATCTTTTCACTCAACTCCCTTCTTCCAAACTTAGTATCTTCTTTGCCCAGAAAATTGCTCCTTTGCTCTCTTCTCTAGTTTTTTAACCCCATCTCAGTCTTTTGTCACTTTTTCACTACCTGCTTAGAGCCCCCATCCATACCCTCACCAACAAGGATGTCCCACCCATGGCCCACTCATGGAAGGGGGAGATGGAGTTAGGAGCAGAGAAACAGCCAAGAGCTATTCGGCATCCAATGCAAGTGCCAGCAACAGTTGGAAAAGTGGCAGCTTGGAGAGAGATAGAATCATGCGGAAGGAAAGAAGAATCAGGAGACGGGCTCTATAGCGGCGGCTAGGGAAGGATGAGGGCCACTGGGACCTATGGATTAATAAAGAGACATAAAATGTAGCTTGAGGTGGATCCAAGACAGCAAAGGATTTGAACCAGATGGAAGGACAAATATGTAATTAGTGTAGGTGGAAGCTGAAGGGGAGGGAATGAAGAATCACTAGGACCCAGAAAGAAGCATACACTTGGTAATTTGGTGAAGCAGGAGAAGGAAAGTTTATTGTTTTCAGCCACGAATAAGGGTAAGAGGACTTTTGCCCTTTAAAAGTGAACCTCCCAGATCACTGAGAGACAGCACAGGGAAGGTAGTTTTGCCAGTGTTACCTGATACACAGTTGAGAAAATTCAAATGCCAGTACTTCTAATTAGGCATACTTCACCCACCATTCAAATTAGTGCATTGTAAAGGTTATAAATTCACTATCATTTCTAAAGGATGCAAAACTATTAGAATGTTAGCTGTGCAATGAATTAATTCATCTGAAGCAGAATTGAAAAGGAAAGTGAGGGAAGTAGATGACATATCATAGGTCTCTTAAAAATGGAGCGTTCTAACACTAAGCATTTTGGTCCTGATCCTGAACACTTTACATGTACAGGAAGTTCAATTGATTTCATTGACCCCTAAAGATCAGCAGTAAATTTGATTCTGCTACCTTCATTTATGCTGTAAGATTTTTTACGTGAACAAGGAAGACAGAATCAGGTCCTTACTGACGAGCACACGACCACCCTATTTGCATGTTTTTCTGTAGTGGGAATGCTGTGAACATTTTACACAGCTTTGAGAAGGTGGTAAACAACAAATAATTTGTGTGGAGTTAAGATGACAAGTGACAGAGATTGAGGAAGAGCTTATTTAGCGATTCTGCATTCTCTCATCTCTACTGTTGCAAAGCAGTAAAAGTATGGCTATTTTTAAAGTGAGTAAGGATAGAACTGAAATAATGCTTATCATATAGGCATACTTTTTAAAATTTATTCAAATTTTCTTTTACCCTAATTGCCCCTGTATAAAGCCAAATCATTGCTCATATGAATATCCCCAATAATTTTGATCAGAGTTTTGCCAGAAAAAAAGAGGTGTACTGGATAATTCCTTTCTAAGCAGAAGCATTATGAAGCATTAACCACTGGTGAAAAATGTATCAACATTCCAAAGAAACCATGGGTTATTACAGCCATTTCTTGAACTGATGAAAGGCTCTGGAGTCAACCCTGATGTTTCATTAAATAAATGCACATATAAAACACTCCAGGAGCATATTGATCTAATCAATAACCCTCCCCTCTCCCCCCATCTTATCCCTAATTATCAGCTATTGTTCCCTGGGACAAATCACTAGTAGAGAATGGTGGAGACTCCTCTGCTGGTGAAGACTGGCAGAATTTTGTGCAACTGATATCTGCCAGTGTCCATCAGCAGAGAATTAACCTCACGCTCTATATCTGTCATAATACCAAAGGCAGAGCTTCATTAATTGTGCTTTGTATCTTATACCCTACTTCCATACCAAAGCTATGTGTATACAAGTTATGAAGTTCAATCATACTAAGAAAATAAAAGATGCTGCAATTTTTATGTCAATATAAATCTCATTAAGGCAGAAAATGTTGGAGAGAAAAAAACTAGGGAGCTCTGCTCTTTTAAGAAACAACATGCTGTGTTTCTTATACATTGTCTTATAGTCTAAACAAATCAAAGAACGGTACTAATCTAATAAGGCTTGATTTAAATACAATTGTTAAAATATCATGTCATAATTGGCTGTGATATACAAAACCATTGTTTGGAAATGTAGCAGCTTACTAGTTTTGAAACTACAAATGCCAACAAAAATGAACTACTATCGCAAGGTTACTTTTTTACTGCTTTAATTATCTGGCTTCAGTAGGAAAGAAAAAAATAATGTCTAAGGATTTTTTGTTGTAAATCTCAGATATTATCATAGCTATCCACTGCTACACCAAGTGGTGAAGCCACAAATGTGCAGGAGACCCCGCTGAGAGAAACTAAATGTATGCATTACCCCAGCACTCAATCTGGTCCTTTATTCCTCACTTGGGCAAAAATATTGTGGCTTCTCATGGGAGTTTTGCCTGAGTAGAGTGCAGAAATGGGTACCACTGGGTTAAATTTTATTCAACTTTCTCACACAAGTAGCCCCACTGAACTTACTGAGACCCCATACAGATGCGTGGATTTTGGCCAAGGTGATATGATTTCAGTTCATGTTCTTTAAGAAAAAAGCCTGTAAACTAAGTAGCATTTTCTTTAATGGATATTATAAATGCATGTCTGAGTAAGCATTGTAGTAGATTTTTTCTAATTCATGCCAAAAATAAGAGAGATCCATTGTGAATGAATGCATAATTCAGATTAGCAAGTTATAGTCTAGACTTGCTACTCCTACTCATGTGTGCAGTCCCATTGATTTCAGTGGGACCCGTTGTTTTATAGTTGCCTTTATCACTGTAAACATGGTTGATGAAGATGCACATGAGAGTTAGCCCAAAGGCAAGACTCCCTCTTTTTTACTCCCACTGTATAATTTATTACTCCACAGAGTCACACTGAAAGTAAAGGGACTGCTCAAAGAGCAGGATAGTATTCAGTGGGAGTTCAGGTGGCAGAATATTAATAGTGAAAAAACGAAGGTACATCACAAAGTGTATGATGGTCCTTTATTTTCACCATAGCAATTCTGTTTAGGAATTATTCTCATATTCTCTTATTTCCTGATAAATTCAAAGTAGCTAAGACTGAAATTATTTCACTGACTGTGGACTTCTCTATGGCATAAGTTACTAAACTTTTGCTTGGAGGTAAGAAAAGCCACCAAATTCTGCATGAAATATAAAGGCAAGGAGGGGATAAAGAAAGGAGCCACAAATAAACAAATGTAGCTAAAAAAACCAAACACACTGATAGTTTTGTATGCACTCAATAAATAGCAACATCTAATTATTTGAAAGACAATCTGAAATACTTAACGAATTAAGCTAATTGTTTGTATTTGTGGCTTCACTCTTGCTTTCAAGGGAAACATGTAAAGGACAGAGACATTTCAGGCATTCAGCCTTTTCAGTGCTGAATGTTGCTCCCTTGCCACAGCTCTGTCTATTCATTATGAAAAGCAGCTGTATTTGGAATTGATAATAGTGCCTCACAGCATGAACATCAATATATTCCATAGCAAAGTAAGGCATACTCTAGCTCTTCCTCTTTTACCATCACTCTGCTGTATAGCATTTGTACCTCTTAAGTTGAGATCTGAAGGGGCTGAAAGAGGGCTGATGACTTACACTATTACTTTATAGTTTATCACACAGGAGAAATGAAAACAGACCTGGTTTTGTTGGACTTCTGAATATCCAAGCAGAAGGGAGGAGAAAGAAAGATGAATTTACAACCAAATCAGGCTTCCATCTTATTTCCGTAACCTTTTTCCCCCTTCTATTCAAATTCCAGTCCCCACCAGTCTCTAAGGATGTTTTTCTCTTCCCCAGTCCCCAACCTGAATATAACCAGAGAAAAGTACCATTCTGGACTGCCCCAGACTACAGTGTGGGAACTCTCTTTTGGATGCCAGATAATTATGCCCAAGCATTTTACTAAAGTATTGGTATATAGCAAACCTTCTGATCCTTGTTCTTACACTTTCACCCAAGATTATTTCAGCTGTGTTTTTATGAGGGATTTTGCTTCATCTTCATATTATCACAAATTTTTCCACTTTGTGTCTGATTTGCATCATCTAATCCAACACACATTACTTACTGTGCCAAACAAAGAGCCAGCAACATAATCCTTTATGGCTTAGTATTATTTGTTGCTTTATTTCCAACAGTCTTTCTGATAGGTTCCAGCAAAGAAATGCTCAAAATAATAATGACCAATAATTACTGCATTCCTTAGTCAATTTTGGATACTTTTAAGAGAAACAAAAGGTTCAAAATCTTACCAACTTGATTTCTTTACCTATTCCTTTGGAAATAGCATGCAGTCTCAGAGAACTTCCAATGAAGTGAATTAATTTCATTTTGAAAGAAAAAGTCTATAAAGAGGAGAGTTTAAAGTCTCACTCTTTTTATACAGTAAAGATGAACATTAGACCAAAGGGAAGCAGATGTGAGAGACAGATAGACAGACAGACAGATATATGTATATGAATTGTGTCCTACCTCTCCTTGCCGGTGATAGTGCTTTGGAGGTTTTCCCATCTGCTCTAGGATTTTTCCTTTCTTAGTGCTACCAAGTGTCAGTCCCCGGTGGATGCCTGCAGATCTGTTGGTTGCCTGTGTTGGAGCCTCCCCCATCAGGGTGGATTTGATGGAGTTCACCTTAGAGCTGGAGCTGTCTAGCTGGGAGCTCTCCACCATCAGGACCGCGGCTAGTAAGAGGAGACAGCAGGAGCACTTATTCCACATCAGCACGATCATCTCCCCCCACCCCAAAAAGGGATTTTTTTAAATAAAAAAATCAAACAAAATAAAGCAACAAGAGATAAAAAAAGGAAAAAAAAATGTTTATCCTACAGTTGTTAACAAAACAATTCAATAGATTTCAATGCCACACGCTCAAGAAACTGCTGTGGTAGGAGAGACCAGGAAAAACGAATCCCCTGAAAAAATGGTATAAAGTCTCTAGGCAACAAGCAACTATCAGATCATGTGAAGTGATGGCTTTTTCCTTCAGATTCTTGAGAAGTGCAGGAAATTCTTTAGTGACTGGGAGCAATAAACTATGAAGCAACTGCACCCAGGGAAGCTTCCCACTAGTGGAATCACCCAGCAGGTTTGCTTAAGCTTCAGAGGAAGAGTCAGTTACTTATTTCCCTCCACTCCTCTCTTGCTACACAAGTCAGCAGGGAGAAAACTCAAACCAGATCCAATCCAGGCAGCACCGACAAGGGCTGGGCTTAGTTGTGTTTCTCTCTCTCTCTCTACTTTTTATTCCCCTCCTTCTTTTTTCTTTCTTAAGCCTCAGCCTCTGTAGCCAGTGTTTGTGAAAGAACACGTTCGCCTTCTCCTCCTCCAAACTAGTTGGTGCTGGGGTGAGGGGCTCCAGGCGTTCGGCTCTATATCTGGAGTCAGGATCACACAGGCAGGAACAGACAGACAGACATCTAGGCAATCTCACAGTGTTCTTTAGCACAGATCTACACACCCACTCGCACGCACACACACACATACACACACTGCTCTCTGACAGTCTCTTGCCTGCTCTGGTCTCTCTCTGCCCCCTTTACTTTTTATAGCTTTCCACAATGGATTTCTCTTTCCTCCGCCCCCAATTCAGAGGAGTGACAAAGAGTGAAACTGACTCTCTTCTCCCCCACCCCCTCTACCCTACACCCACCTCTCCAGTTGCGGCTCTTTCTTCCCTCTTAGGCTCGGAGACAGGAGATGGAGCCCCTGTGTTTTGTAGCATAGGAGACTGTGTTTTTTGTGTCTGTTCAAGCTCCCCTGAGCAATCAGAACACCTCTTAGGCATAGAAACATCCTTAGGTTTGAAAGAGTCAGCATACTTTAGGCATACACCCTTACTCATTAGTGTATTATCTGGGTTGTGCCTAAAAACTGGGTCTTGAGAGAAAGGTACAAATCCTGCTTGATCCTGCCAGTCTTTGTGCACAAGCCGCCCTTCCCCACAAATCCTACTACCTAAAATAGGAAATGGCCAACCCCTACTAGTGCACCAAAAATTCCTAAATATGCAATGCCTTGGCAACGCAGATCTGCAAAAATATAAATCTGGAACACAAATCCTCCCGTGTCCTGCCAATTTTTGTCCTTGAGCATCTTAACTCCTGTCTAAATAAACAACATACCCCATTGGTAACAGTGTGCCAAAAAGTATAGCAACCTCTGTGCCACAATGCCACACACAGCTGGATACAAGAACATGGATCATGGTTACTTTTTGCACCCAGCTCCCTAAATTTCACAGCACAGAGTACATCCATCTGTTACAAGCATGACAAAGGATTCCAGAACATGGCACGGCTCAGGACCACAGCAGCACAAACTACTAGATCCATGCAATAGGCAGTAAAATACAGGGGAGACAAAATTAGTTAGTTAAACCCAGCTGTTACCTTTTTCCTTTTTTCTGAAAAAGATTCACTACCCCAGGCATTGCACTGGGGCATGCTTGTGGAACAATGGACTACTTACTCTCTCCCTTGTCTCTCCTAGATGAGTGTGTAGGAGAAGGGAGGGGAAGAAAGACTGCTGCAGTTGTGGTGGGGGGCAGCATTTCTTGAAAGTTCCTATACAGTAAAAGCAATAAAACTTTTTGAGAGTTGAGATGTTCAGTAATTGAATTGTCATGGGGTTCTTTTCCCTCCACAGAGCTTCTCATCTGCACTAGAATTGATACTTTTCACTTTACTCTCTTTACCTGGAGAGACTCAAGAGGAGGGAATTAATGAAACTTCATTTCCCTTCTGACTGTTAAATTAGCAGTTGTATGAGAGGAAGTTGCTAAGGCAGAGAAGGGGAGGGAGGGGGAGAGCCCCCTGAGCCAGCATCATTTATTTTTGCACTTCCTTGAGCTTTCTTGCCTGGTTGCAGGGCAGGAGCTAGGTCTTTTTTAAGGAGATAAGGAGCTGTCTCCAGGAGTCACTTTACCTAAAACAATGTCATTTAAAAAGATTGGGGTGGGGGCAATCTTGCTGCCAACATGGCTCAATTTATGATTTACAGAAAGAGCTTCTCATTATAGAGAAATAAACCTACAAAAACCTCAGGTCTTGGATGCTGTTTTGTGTAAATCTCTTTATTTTCCCTATATCTAAAGAGCTTGGTGGCTGTAATACTCATTTTTAATATGAATAGATTTGAAATTGTTTTCATTTCTCAGAAACAACTGAGCAGAATAACGATAAAAACTGGATCTTACATTTTTGGGGTCCTTAAATAAATAGTTTTCCTTCCCCAAGCCTTTGAGTGGGGAGGAATGACAGGGAAATGAAACTTTATTGACAATCTGAATCAGTTTTCCTTGGTAACAGTATTTGCCATTCAGCCCCCTTATTCAGCCTTGGTTAGGAAAATGAAAAGTGATTATTGCACTTACATCTGCTTATAATTTTGGGAAGTATTTATATAGGAAAGTTCTTAGCTGTCAAGAAGGGAAGTGCTTTGTGATTTTTATTGAGAGGATCAGATCAATCTTTGTTTGTTTGTTCATTTGTTTTTATTTTGTTTGCACACCTTTCCCTCATGTGATCTCATTAATCAAAAACCTGAAGCGAAAGCTCCTGCAGTGAGTGATCACAGCCACAGCAAAACTCTTCTCACCAGCAGGAAACTCATTAGATTAACATGCACATGAGGCATTTGCCTATAACATGAGAGGACTGGAAGTTGTCTGGTGATTCTTTAAGTTGTTTAAATATTCCTTCTCTATTAAAGAAAGGACTTTAAAGATTGATACCACGCACAGAGAGAAAACCTTAAAATCAGAGCCATGGAGCATACTGTCACGTCTACCATATACAAACCACATGCATACAGGTAATCACAAAGAAACACAAAAAATTATACACATTCACTACCTAAGCATAATCACTCTGAGATGAGACACAGAAATACATCCTTGCACCCAAAAGCATCTCCTTGTTTTATCATCACAATGGAGGAATTCTGCTTTTCTTTTTTGCAGTCAGAAGCGTTCTCAAAGGTTTTTGTTACTTGGGCAGTGGTTAAAGGGATGGCAGAAAACAAGTATAATTTAAGTCAGACTTCTTTCCAGTTTCCTCCATGCAGCCTTCCCTCCTTAGCCTTGGTTAGATGGAGACAAAGTGACAAAGCCATAAAGTGGCTGTAAAGTTTGAGAAGTGTTGTGCTTAAATGGGTTACCATCCCACCATAAGGCAGTGCAGTGTAGCACCTTATAGACTGACTCTTTCAGAGAAGCAGGAGCTTTCAGAGGCTGCAGTTTACTTTGTCAGATGCTATGAAAGGGTTAGGGGTAATAAATAGAAAGTAATTAAGTCATTTAAATACAAAGGATAGAGAAAGAAGGAGAAAAAGGAAGGGATGCTGCTAAGAGAGGAAAAGGTAAGTTGAAAGGATCCAAGAGGACAGAGTAGTTAACCCACTGATGGACATAGAGGTCTAAAAATCTAGTCCAGGTAATGGGATAGGAATCCATTTGCAAAGTACCTTCTCTGTTTAAGAACTCATCAACAGGAACAGACATGGGGCAGATCCAAACTGAGTTTGTAGTAAACTAAACACAGAAGCAGATTTAGACTTTTTAGGGCCTAGGACAAGAAGATGATTGGGGAACTTTTTTTTTTTTTAATTTTCCATATTCCAAGCCACATTAGCCAAAACAAATTCCAAATCCGAGAGTCAGTCCAAAACCATAAGTGGCCCTACTACTAGCCCCATCTGGGGCTTCAGCTGTTTCCAAAACATTTGGCAGACATCCTACTTGCAGGCCCGGGCCCAGAGGCTTGGGGTTTGAATGACCCCAAGTTTTGCTTGCCTTCAGCCATAAGGTCCTAGGGGCAAACCAGGGAGAGGTCTCCCATTTTCAGAAAGTGGACATAAAATCAAGGCTTTCCCACTCTAGCAGCTAAGTAGGAGGTTTATTGTACATTACCTTGGCAGGTACTATCCCCATGCCAGGAGAGTAGTCTTCCCCAGGAGCAACTAAGAAGACTGCCTCAGTGGTCACAATGTTTCTCTTGCCAGACAAGCATAGGACTACATTTGATCTGAGCCAACAAGAGAAGATGATTGGGGAACTTAAGCTACAATAGAAGAAAGAACCACTTCTCTTCCAGGTACTGGTGCTGCAGGGGTATGAGACCCAGTTCTCGCTTACTCGCTGGTGAGTTACAGTGAGTAATATACAGGCAGTCCTTGACTTACAACGTTTCAAGTTACAATGAATGGCACTTACAACGTTTCTAAACTGACACCCTGTCTTGACTTTCTGACATCAGTTTCAACTTCATGTTTGATCCAATGCCACACCATGCCACACCATGCCATGTGAGCAAACAAGTTCGCTGTATCGCCCATCTTCCTGGAGAACTTCTGTCCAAACTTCCTTGGACACTTTCTTTAAGAAAGCAGACAAGGCTCCAGAAAACCCTGCAGCCAAGACTCCTGAGAAGACTCTAGCCAAGAACCCTTTAAAAAGTTCAACCAAGAGCCCATAAAAAGTCCAACAAAGTCACCTCAAATAAGTTCTTCCAAATCAATATGATTGCTATTTACAATATAAATGCATTATATAGCTATATTACTCATCTATAATTAATTGAGTACAAAATTCTGGGGTTTTTTTGGTGGAAATAGGGTATCAGGCCTTGGTTCAGGAACCATTTCCCCATTTATAACGTTGTTTCCTATGGGAAAATCAGTTCCGAGTTACGACATTTTGACTTAAGACCTGGTTTTCAGGAACCAATTGTGTCATAAGTCCAAGGACTGCCTGTAAAGTAAACAACAAGAGGATTTATTTGCATGCTTGTTTGTATATCTCCCAGTGTGCAAATAAGCATGCAAATAAGTCTTTTTATTTGTTTTATATTGCTCACTCTAACAGAGCAGTAAGTGAATGAGAACTGGGTCAACATTGAAAAATAATTATCATATACTTGTCAACACTGAGCCCAAGCATACTTACCTAGCAGGTGAAATACTATAGAGCCTGTTGGCCTGCTTCAGTCAGTTCATGTTGTGCTTTAGGAATGCCCTGTGGAAATCCAGGATCTTCCTGATATACAGATACACAAACCTCAACCTATATATATATATATATATATATCTCGCCACTTCTATTTCCAGTGGAAGATCTTGGCTTTACACCCACTTTATGGAAATCAGAGACTCCTCCCTAGCATGCTCCTGCAGCCATATGGCTGAGGGCAAGTGAAACTCAGGGGCATCCAAACCCCAAGCCTCCGGGCTTGGGCCTGCATTTAGGATGCCCGCCAAATGATTTGGAAGCATCTGAAGCCCCAGGAGTGGGTAGAGGATGTTTGCCGGTAGTAAGGCCACATATGGTTCTTGAATGATTCATGGATTGGGAATTGATTTGGCTGATTTGGCTTGGAACATGAAACATTTTCCTTAAAAAGAAAAAAATGTAAGTATTTGGCGGCCTCCCCATTTGCCCATGTGTTAAACTGCCTATGCAGGATTTAAGTATAATGAAGTACTTAAATCATATAGAAAAATCCAAGTAAATAGTTCTGGCAGCAGGGACCAGAAACCAGGATTTCCCCTCCCAAGGAAGTACCCTAACCATTATGCATCACAGTCACACACTTCCTGGATGGTGTTTTCTTTTACTTTAGGGAATCACCAGTTAAAATCAGAAATAACCCAAGAAGCAAGGACCAGAATCCAGAACTCCCCTCTCCTTGTAGGAGTGTCATAAACCCAAGGTGAGAGACACACACTTCCTCATGCTTGCTCTACTTCTGGCCCATTGAATTTCATATTCTTGATGGCCCAGTGGGCTACCTGCACCAGGAAGGTTGGAGAAGGCCACTCCCCCCACCCCCCAGCCTCAACCTAAGTCCACAGTCAGCCAGTTTGGGAAGCAAGTGCTTTAGATTTGAATCCCCTCAATGTAAGTTGGACCTAAAACCCAGATCCGAAGTCAGGCAGAAGGCAGGGCAAGGTGGCACTTTAAGGACAAGCTTCTTCAGAGACATGAGTTTTCATAGGTGACAGCCTACTAGCATCTGATCAAGTTGGCTGTTGCCTACAAAAGCTTATGCCTCTCTGAACAAGTTGGTCTTTATGCATGCATACAAAATATTACTTTTCAACTGGTGAAATTAGTTGAAATGCACTGCAAACAAGTGCACACAGCCCTTCAGCCATTTTAAAAAAATGGCAGATATGGAAATCTGCAGTGCATCTGACAAAATCGAAACTCCCAAATCAACTGGGGATCTAGGGGTGCCCTTCAGCATCCCAGTGTGCCCTGTTTTTTGAAGATGCTCCGTGACTCAGGCTGTGCTCCACTGCTGCTGCCCAAGTGACAGAGGAGAGACCCTCTTCCTGACAGCTCAGGGGCTGTGAAGCCCAGCTCTGCTACACAGCTCAGAGGCTATGGAGTTGTCAAGCTGCCATATGGTGCTGGTTGGAAAAGTCACCCTTCAGCACAGCACCCTGGCTCCACAGGCTCAAAACTTGGCCAAATTTAGGTCAGTGTTCTCATGGGCAGCAAAAGACATGTCCTGATGCAAAACCCAGGCAACTATTAATTTCAAGACCCTACGCCAAACCATGGAAATGGTAGAGCTTCTCAACAAGACAGCTGTATGAATATTTAATATGGGATAAAACAATGTCTTTTCTTCTGAATTACATTCTGAGAAATGGATTAATTTGTTTAGCCGAAACACATTAAAAACTATATTAAATAGATGTGATATGAAACAATCCAGTCCAAATGGCAAAAAGTTTTGCCAATCTGTTAAACAGGTCAGAATAAGCTCTAAAAATGAGAAGTGTCAGAGGATCTTAAGCATAAGCAGTGCCATCAGTTTTGTCTATACCATTAGGAACCAAACTTTTTGGCAGGTATGCCACGAATTAGCCCCGTGCCCTCCTCAACTGCCACTCCAGTCCTTTTCCCTTGCCCAATCTGCTGCTCTGCTTCTGTTTCCCACCATGTCCGATCTCTGTTTTCTGCTTCCTGCCCTGTGCATCCTGCCTGATCTACTGCACTTGTTTCTGCTCCCTGCTGCTATGCTGTCTATCCCTTCCCTGATTTGCTGTGCGCCACAAAGAGAAGCTGCCCTTGCCATTTCTGGCAACTGTGCCTCAGGTTGGCCAAACCTGAGCTATATTAAGAATATTGTATCCTCTGCAGGAACAGCTGAAAGTTGTCAGATAGACTGAGGCTGCTGACAGATGTGGAAAAAAACAAACAAACAGTGCTTTACTGGAAGTGCATTAGTTTGACCTAGCTCCCTAGTGTCTGTATAGATCAGGCACTTCAGTGGGACTTTTTGGCACTTTTTTCTAAAAGTGGATTCAATCAGTTGTTAAATAAAAACACAAAAAAGCCCCACTGAAGTGCATGAGGTGTACAGATGTTGGGCAAGCCAGGCAAAACTATGCAATGCCTCTTCTGGGCATCCGCTGCCCTCAGTGTGGGGCAAGCCAAACTTAAAGTGCTGGGGTTGGCTTTTTTCACATCTGTAGCATCCTGAGAGATAAAACAGTAACATTTTCATGAAATAATGTTTTCTATGACAAACTTTAAAAAATCAAATAATTATTTCTCTTTACAAAAAGTTTCTGCTCTTCATTAAAAATTTAGATTTTCTTATTGAAAAAAAAGCCCCCAAATAAAATATTTCAGTTAACTTATGCCATCATGATACCTTTTAGGAATTGTGGTTCAATTGCTGTATATCTACATTATCTAGTGGCCTGTATATCTACATTATCTTCAGCTGGCCTTTGTCTTCTCTGAGGTACAGTAGTTATATGACCCCCATGGCACCCTGCATCTGTTGGGGATATTGTGGTATACCATAAGCAATATGATTTAACCTTGGAACCCAGCCTTAAGAAGAGAATGAAATACTACTGTGGTGTAGTAAAATCAAAATATTTTGGATTTTGGAATAAATATTTCAGCTTTTAATCCTTTCCCAGAGATCATGATAAACTTTATAAAACAATGAAAAGAAACATTTTTAGGGAAACCATTCTCAGTGATTAATGCCAAGCTTTTAGTGCATGTGATGTAGAATTATAGATAGACACAACCTACTGCTGCTAAGTGCAACACAAACAATGAAAGATGCCCACAGCATCTATGAATCCTCATGTAATCACCAAGACAAGAGGCATCAATTTGCTCACCTGCCGGGTGATATAACTTTACTTTATCAGCACATAGGATATCAGTAAGTGATAAAGAAACATTAACAAGACTGCTGCTTCTAAATTCTGTCTCTAATTCCAGCTGTAACGTTAAGCTACACAAGCAGTAAGCACAAAAAACATGAATATGGCCTATTGCCTTATAATACAAATTCATGGGATTTCATCCAAATATAGAAGTTTGGCTTGCTCATAATAGGTGCTTCTTTAAGAAAAATGCAATTTATTTGGTGACCTCAGTGTCTGGTTTAAACTGACAATTCTTCATGCAGCACCAGGGAATTAAACACAACACACTGGTTTTTCCTAGTTTTATATTGATCAGCCAGTGTGTCAGAACTCGCTAAATGAATGAGGCTTAAATGGTCTGTAGTGTCAAAAATTAACAAAACTCAGGAGTGTCACATCCTGCCTTGAGAAATATTTTGAAAGCCGTAAGGCTGGGCTGGTGTGAATACTTCTTTGATTCTTAAAACAGCTGCAAGTCTCATCAAGATGTCTTGAGAATACAGTTAGCTGTTGGATGGAAAATGATGTTTTACATGATTCAAAGCATAGAATTCAGTGTACAAGCAAAGATCAGTTTTATCAAGCAGGTAATATAGGATGGATATTAACAGCAGGATGTTCATCTATAACTGGATAGTCAGGAGACAGAACCTTCATTAAAAATTGATCGGACCTTTAGCATTAGGTAACTGGGAGCCTCACATAATAGGTTTTTATTACTGAAAGATGAAAACGTATTTTTAAACAAATGGATACACTTACGTCTATTTATTTTGTGCACTCAATTATCTTGCAGAAAGTAAGGTTTCACTTTCCCTTGATTCCTTTCACACAAAATGGCCACAGCAGTGGGCATAAGACAAACTTCCAATTGTTTATATATACTTATACAGACATCTTTTCTATGAATTTATCCCTTGACTTCATCTTATTTTCAGCTTAACTGAACTTCTCTCTAGTTTCCTGGGTCCCAGAAAACTATTTTAGCTATTGTACATCTCATACACATTGTTACATAAAACAGAAGTATTTTATTGAATGCCATTTTTTCCAACAAGAATCTATGCTGATGTCGCAGAGCACTTAGGTGCCCTGCTCCTTTAAAGAGCTGAAACTGCTAGGGAGAGAGCCCTAGCAGTGAGTGGGGAGCCCCAGCAGCTGGTTACCAGGGTAGTCAGAATGAGTCAGTTGGCCCACACCTGCCAGCGGTCAGCTGACTGGAAGGGGCAGGGCCTGGCTCATATATAAACCCCAGGGCTGAGGCCAGGTAGGCAGTTCTTCACTAGCAGCCAGAGAGGAAAGAGCCTCCAGGGAAGAAGTGTCCAGTGATGCTGCAACTGCCTAATATGCTGCACCTAGGACTAAGGGGGCTCCATGAGCTCCACAGATACCCTTGCCTACTAAACACTTAGTGCCAGGGATGAAATCTGATCCTTTTAAAGGATCAGAGCACACCCTGATCTCTTATGTTATGCCCAGGGGCTTATGCTTTTATTTGCTGTTTATTACACCGGTGGTTTGGGTGAGCCTATTTGGGGAAGGAGGAGGCCTCATTGGAGGCCCACTGCAGTGTGGGGACGCCAGAGAGGGCATGGCATTTGGGCTGCGGAGAGCCCAGGTGCTAGTGAGGTGCAGAGACAGGGCTGCGGAGAGCCCAGAAAGACAAGGGGGCCAATTCATACCCAGGCCCAGACCGAGCAATGTCAATGCCATCTGTGAGGCTTGGGGCATGGTAAAGGGGCGGTTGGTGCCATGCATATAGCCCATAAGGCTAGGGTGCCCCCAAAATACCCACTGTGAAATGGGACCCACAAGGATGCAGGAACCCACAGGCTTCAGAGAGTCCATCAGACCATGTCCAAGAGGACTTAAAGGCAGCCTCCCTATTTTTATATTTCCATCAAACACGTGGCGGGTGAGAACTAAGGGTGCCCATTGGCATGGTCAAGGGGCCTTAGGAGAACACGGCCACCCTTGAGGACCCCATCCCATGACAGCTGAAACAAACCCTTGCAAGTTAAGTGTGTTTTATGAAATATTCTTATCAAATTTTAGAATTTGGAAAAGTGATATTCAAAAAGCATTTTTAAATTTCTTATATGTTTTACAATGTCAAATGACATATGTTGTCATCTTGAAATGTCTTCTGTTTTCTTCTTTCTCATTTTTCCTCTCTTTTCTTTTTGACACTGAGCATGTCTACACAAGATGTTACATCACCGCAGTGGCGAGCTATGACAACGTAGCACCGGCGGGCACTAAACATGATGCCACCACTTATGCACAGTAGGGTCAAAACCGACCCATGTGCTGCTGGGACTGCGCAGTACCAGCGGGTACTGTGCACTTATTTAATACTTGCTTTAGCAAATACTAAACGACTGTGCAGCACCAACTGTGCAGTAAGGGGCACATGTAGATGTGCCTACTGAATATAATCAAATGTGTCATGTCCAGGGTTTTAATTTTTATGAGTATTTTTACATATTTTTATTTCTTTTGTCATTTTTATTTTTGCAACTTAGAAGCTTATTCAAAGATTAACATGTTTGGAAAAGAGAGAGAGAAAGGAAGGATCCTTGAACTCATTCTGTCACATTCATTGGCAAAAGACTGAGCAATAAAAGGATCAAATTAGAAAAGGAGAGTAAAACAAACAAAGCAAAAGCTCTAACATTTGAAATCTGAAGTTTCAAAAAGGTCCAAAAATTTCAATGAAAATTTTGAAAAACAAATATTTTTTGTTTTGAAATAAAAATTACTTACATAATAATTCCTGAAAGGGAAAACATTGTAACCCTTTTGCAACAACAGGTTTTGGTGAAACTGTATTTCCTTGTTTACTACAGGCTGTGTTTAACAGCTAGAAGTTTTGAACTTTGCATTTTTACTGGGTAAAAAGTCTCTCAATTTTGACAATTGACCTAGTCCTTTTTTAGGTATGAAATTCAAAAGACAGTCCTCTTTCAAAGGGTGTGGTAGACTTTTGAATAAATACCTCTAAAAGAATCATTACCTGACCTCCTAATGGCCAAAGGGACAACATATAAATGAAATACATTATGGGCCAGATTCTCACATATTTTATACTATTTACATTGTAACTCAATTAACTTCAATTGAGCTGTTCTTGATTTATACCAGCTTGAGTTCAGTCCTAAATTCTAATGTTTTTGCTCCCCTTAAAGAAACAAAATTACCTGTTCTATGATTAAATCTGTTTTTAATTCTGTGTAAAGCACTTTAAAATTCATATTGAATGAAAAATAAAATAAAGCTGTATAGTTGTGTGTCATTATTTTTTAAGTTCTCCAGCTGTGCTAAATTTCTATCACCCCATGGAACAACCATTACAGATCAGATAAGGCCACAGAGTCCCTGAGCAGTCTCCCTGGGTCCTATTCAACAGTTGTGGAGAGTTGTATTTTTTCACTAGAAAACACAATCGGGATCAATAAGCAGTTGCCAACTTTGTTTATACATGAATATAGTTGGGCATAGGCACAGTGAAGAGTATTATGGGGAAGGGGATCCTTAGATACTGGAGAAACAGAAAAATACAATTTGACTTCAGAATACCCCTGCTGTCACCATAACTTGATTGCCTCTGTGTCTTCATGATGCATCATTCCAGGTGTGTTCTTTCACCAGCTGTATTAACATAACTAGGATTACTTATTACACTTCAGCAAAAAGTGGGGGGGGGAGGGAGGGGGGAACCACAATGAATTATCATCAAAAGACTGTCACAGACTTTGTAATCAGCCCTCAGTATTAACAGGAATAAAGCCTTACATAGGAGTATTAGGTAATCCAGTTTTCACATTAAGTTTGACCTTGTGGCAGGAAAGAAAAGGAAAAAGAGGTGGACATAGGATGTATCCTGCCCAAAAGAAATGTAGTAAAGACAATGAGCAGGAAAACAGTCTATGCATCATCATCTAAACACTGGTTCACTGGGTTATAAAGTCTTTAAGGAGCATCAAAAAGCTGAGGGAAAATTGCCTTTGGTGCAAGGTCACTCTTCCCCTGGTAAATATAATCAAGCCAGGGGCCTAACTATAGCAGAATAAGATCTAGACAGGCATGCTCACAATACTTAGCCTTATAGTGATGCTAGTTTGGAATGATGTGGTAGCATTAACAAAGTGCAAGATAGTGCCAGTAGGTTGGCCAATTGTGATTCATGATTCATATTGTTCATCTGTTAAGACTATTAAACCTTCAGGGCTGGGAAGCAGATTTTCCTGACGGACAAACAAACTGCCCAGTCAGAAAGGGTCAGTTAATTTCCACCCTATGGCTATCATTGATATTCCCCAGGACAAGTAATACTTATACATAGAAACTATTTAATATTTGGCATTTTGATTTAAATAGTCATTTGGGCTAGGGACAGAAATTACACATAAACTGGTAAAAGTGATCAGAAACCAGTTCAAATCTGTGATACAATAGAAGCTCAGTGAACATAAACTGCTTTCAAAATGGCTGAAACCAGTTTAAGATAATCTTGGATGGATGTAGTATCAGACTTAACTGATTTAGGTTAAATCAGTTAATTGAACTTTTGTCCCACATCCCCTCCAGATTCAAGTTAACTCTCAGTCCCCTGGCATCCCAGGATGCTTTTCACCTCCCCCACCCCCCCCTACACACAGGGTGGGTGGGCTAGCTCTGGCCCAAGCTGTCTGGTCCAGCCAACCAGGGAGGCATGTTCTAGCACCCCTGGCTTCTGGCCTGGGCCACTACAAGCATGTGATTGCATTTTTGGAATCAAAAGTGAATATCTGTTCCCTTGCTTATTGGTTCAATCTACACAATTTAGACTAACCTGCAAAGATTGAATAGATTCATCCTTGGCCTTTTTGACTGTCTATACTTAGACTAGAAGTTCACCATTTTCATAAAGACAAAGTCAAGATAATGAAGCTAGTCAGGGTGTATTATCGTTCCTGGCTATGACTAATGCACATGGACAATCTCTAAAATATTCTACCTTCACCATGTCATAGAAATGAGAGTGGAATCAGAGTATACTGTGTACTCTTCCAATACTGTGTTTATCAGAAAAGAAGAGGAACCCATGGAAAGATTTTTGTGCCTTTGCACAGTTGAGATGCAAGACTGAAAGGTCTGCTAAAATGAAAATCTTTGGGTATCACAGAGGAAAGCTGGAGGAGGAGAGTGTGGGAGTATCTAGTCATTCTCATTCAATGAAACAATGTATTAAAGTGGGAAAAGTTTACTATATCATGAAAGATATTCTAAGTGGCAAAGAAATTCAGAATATAATTATATCTCAAGGTTTATATTGTGACAAGAGGAATGGGTCAAATTCATTCCTTCTATAATCCCACTAAAGTAAATGTAGCTATATAATATGCATAAATATTACTTATAAAATTCATTTCTTAGCATTAAGGGTAAATGTATTGCTTCATATTGAACCAGCTATGGAAAGTAGCCATCAGGAGGTTGTAATGGTCCCTACTGGCCTTAAATTCTACATATCTATAAATCTGGCTTAACTGACTAGTCATCTAGGTTCATGACTGCTTTGCATTGCTGGACTTATGGCAACTGGATCATGCTAATGAATCTGTTCCTAAATCCATGGATTGAAATACTAGCATTATCAAAGGCAAACTTCCACTGACTTCAATGGGGTCATACATTTTCTTTGGTCTCTTGGAACCACCATAGGCCAAATTTTCTCATCTATTTCTATTGGGAAGAGAAGGAAGCCAACAGAAGTGAACTAGAGACATCTGAAAGGAAGAAGCAGTGATTCTGTGGTATGCTCCCCTCCTTCCCTTAGCTCATGGTAATCCCTCTGTAAGGCTATTGGGATACATCAGGATGAGCGTGGCTGTGTGGTATGTGGCACTGCAGACATGTCTGAGGTACCACATACTGCACGTTCAGCTGTTCTCTGTGCTGCAAAAGAGCAACACGGGGCTTGGGGGTTTTCTAACTCTAGATATCCAGGGGTCAAAAAAACCTGCATGAAGAAAAGTAGATAGGCACATGTGGGGGCAGCATGTGGTGCTGAAAGCCAGAGTCTGGCCAGCCAGAGCCACACTGCAGCTGCCAGACAGGATCTGAGGTGCAGGATCGCCACTGCTGTAGCTCCAGGAGGCCTCCAGAACCCCAGGTAAGGCTGGTGGGGCCAGCACCTCTCCTACCCCACCTGGGGCAACCTGCCACGCACCAGAGCTCATGTGGTATGGGTGTTCCCTGGGGGCAACTAGCAAAGGCACAAAATGCACAGCCACTAGTTGTCCCCAGGGAACCAACCATCCATGGTCATCTGGATGTGGCCTTGGTGATCATATATTGCTCTTTCAAACCTAAAGAACTCCTTGGTAGTGCTTTACAAGCTTTGCAAAAGAATTTATACAGCATAAAAGATCATACCACAGCCAAGCCAAAAGTTAATTTGAGTGCAACATTTAAAGACACTTCTCAAGGATTTTTATTTGGATTACTTATTTCCACACCAAATTTAAACCTTCTACTCCTGGCTCTATGATTGCAGAGTATCTAAAACACTCATAAACATTATTTATAATTGGGAAAATCTCTCTCTTTATATACACCCTTTCCTCACACTCAAATAATTAAGCCATCTTGGTCAAAGTTTCCAAAGAAAAAACAACCTTAGGGGAATTCCAGGCCAAGGATGAAAGCTTCAGAAAATCACGAAATGCTGAAAATGGGGTTAAGAATGGAAACTGTTATGCAACCTTAGCTATGTAAGTAATGAAAACTGTTTACTGTTGATTATGTTTACTGTCATACTTTTTGTTGATAAATACAATCACATCTGAATATTTTTATAAGTAAACACAAAAACGTCTTTAAATATTCTACCTAAAATGAGAAAGCAAAAGAAAACAAAATATTTTTCATTTTATATGCAGTGCTGTAAACCAGGTTCAAAATGTGAAAATAGGGGGAAAGATAACAGTGAAAATATCTGTTCCTCCAGTATTTTTCACAGGACTATACAATGAGATATGTGGTCAGTTTAGGGAAGAATTCCAGGAGATAGAACTAAGGACAACATACAGGCAGACTTAATATTTTGAGCAGTACATACAGAAATAATTAGCTTCAAAGCATACTCCTAAAATCAAAAAAGAAAATCACATGAATGCATAGTCAACCTTGATCATACTATCTTAAGTTTTAAATCCATGAGCCATATATATTGTGTGAGCAATTTCTATTCTCATGTTTCCAGCACTTCTTTTAGAAAGACCAAATGCACTGTAAAGATAGCCAAACTTATCCCTATCTAAATGGCTAGCACATCTTCACATCATGCAGCCCAATGATTTCTTAGGAGAAACTTACATGGTACCTTGCTGGGTCTTTGAGATGCAGGTGAATGTCATCCTTAAGAGCCTGGCTTTCCTCTAAGATGAAAACAGGAATGATATGAGATTATGAAAATTCCTAAAAGATATCAGTATTCAAGACTCCAGAAAGGTTTGGGAAAATGTAGAAATCTTAACTTAGGTTGAATATAGGGCAGAATGGCAGTCATAACATGTTTTGTGATAAAAGTATGCAGCATGTAAACAGTTAGGACTGCACTGCCTGAATTGTCAACATTTAGTTTAGTATCCTAAGCCTGCTTAGTAACCTAAACATTTCTGGATGCAGTACATTATATCTAATAAGTAATGAGTATTTGTTTCCATAAAAATCACAGGTTTAGAGAGCTAGTAGTATCCCTGTCTTGCCACAGGATTCTCCGACTGCATTTCTGTATGATTACACTCAGTTTTCCTTTTTTCTTTAAAGCAAATGGCTAAAAGCATACATGTAAAGAAGTAGATAACCTAAAATATCATAAGTATTCCTTCATCCCACATATCTATTCATGGAGACATGAACTAGCATGGTAAAAAATTCTTTGGTGAGCCCGTTAAGTGGGTAGAACAGATTTCAGGGCTTCCATGCTGGTGGTGTTAGCACTGAAAAGGACACTGGCATTTGTGCAAGAATCCTCCCACTTTATGCCAAGGATCTTCCAGAGGTAAAGGCAGTCCAGGATTTTCAGGTGGTCTCTGTAAGAAGTGGATAGGGCATTGTGTACATGTGACTGATGGACATTTACCAAAACATCTGCTATACTCCAAGTTCAGGCAATGACAAATCATGGGGGTCAGAGGAAATGCTTCAAGGACACCCTCAAGGCAAATACTAAGAAGTATGGCATTGACATCAGAAATTGGGAAAAACTAGTCCAGAACAGAGCTACATGGTGACATCTTGTGAGAGAAGGTACATCTTACTGTAAGAAAAATTGTCTTGCCTTGGAGGCAGAAAAACTACAGGTATGGAAGGAAAGGAAACAAGAATGAGAAATCCATGGTTTGACCCTCTGTGGTTTAACCACCACCTGTGGCATCTGCCAAAGAGTCTGTGGCTCAAGGATCAGCATTCTTCGCCATCAGTGGACTCATCTACAACACTTTCCTTGACCTATGGGAGTGATCACCTTTGGCCATGAGGTATTGTCAACAATGATGAGAACAGATTTAATTTCTCTCTCCCACCCCAATAATTAATTGATGTAACATTTGCTAAAATCTGTTATTTATAGTCTCTTGTTAAACTACTTTGAGAGTCAAGTTCATTGGAAAATAGATTTTCTGTCCTGTAGACAATGTAATGATTTTGGGGAAAAAAAACTGTCCCAAATTGTGACAAAAATCCAAATATTTGAAATTTTCCATGAAATAATATTCTCCCTAAAATTAATTTTAATTTTGATGATTTTGAAATGTCTTATGTTAATTATGACCCTATATGATAATATAGGGTCATAATTCTCTGCAAAGTTCTCTGCAAAAAAAGTTATTTTGAAACAAAAAAATTATGTTTTGAAAATGTTGAAATAAAACATTTGAATGTTTTTTTAAAGTATCCATTTCTTTTCAAAATGAAAATTAATCAAAATCTAAACAATTTGCAATATGGAAATGTTTTGTTCCATAGAAATGACATTTTCTGACAGGAAATTCTATTTTTCTGGTTAAGCTTTGGGAGATGATTCAAGCTGCTTCTTATTTTAATCAACCTGTTTCCTCCATCTCTGCTTGGAAGCCAAATATATAGGTAGTTACAAGAGGGCAGCAAAGAGCAGTTTTGAGAGAATTATATTCATGCAGTGCAAAGTAATAAAAGTACCAGGGGTCCAAAAATTCTATTTTGTTGGGGTTTTTTTCCCCTTTAAACCTTTTCATGTACGACTATTTACTTAAACTATTCTTTGGCTATGGAGAGTTAGGATGCCACACTAATGGCTTACTCCTGCTTGCATTCCCTATTATTTCCACAACTGCTCCATTCCACCTTCTGTGGTTCCCAGGGGGAGGGCAGAGAGGGAAAAGCTTATCTTTCAAACAAGGTCAAAGCATGCATGGCTGCTCTACAAACTAAGGAGCCATCATTCATATTTCACCTGTCCTGTTTATCCATTCCTCTCTTTTTCCTTTCTTTTATTCTGCTTTTGTGTTCAGATTTTCATTGCAGTTTCTTTCATTTCCCACTCACCAAGACAGCATCAAAAACACATTGGAAGAAAGGGACTGCTGCATTATCTGTCTGGAGGCAGGCCAGTACTGGGCTAACAGGGAGAAAAGAACAACTTGTATGAGTCTCTGAACTCAAAGCTGAGTCCTTAACTCCAGCCTGCACACAGCACACATCTTCCAAGTTAGTGTCTAAACTCATCCACTTTCTGTACTTTGGCATAATCAGTAATTAAAAAAGCAAGAACAACATAAACTCCAGCCAAGGTTTCCTCCTCAAATTTAGTAGTTCATAGGACTACCCTGCAGGGCATCTTCTGTCCTATTTTCCTCTGGCCCAAAGAAATACTCCTGAGGACTTTGGAGTTAATTGGATCCCCCTGTCAGTACGTGGCAGGGCACTGGTAGTGCCTGCCCCTTTAAGGACTGGGCCAGGGGGGAGCAGGTGCCTGATCAGGGTGGCCATTTTAAGGCCCAGCTCCCTGAGCTGAGGGCAGTTCATGATCAGCCAGCAGAGAAAAAACATATCTCTGCTGAGCTCTACCAGGAACCCCTTGGAGGTAAGGGTGAGGCTATGGGGATGGCTTGGAGACCTCATTGCTTCTGGGCATGACCTAAAACTGCACCCTGCCAGGGCAGGAAGGCCTGGTGGGGCTGCTGGTGGGGTGGCAGTCCCCATGTAAATGTCAAGAGTGATCATCTCCCCAGTGTAAGGCAGGTCAGGGTGCCTTAACCTCAGTCCCCATCTTTGGGTGGGTTAGATAGTTCAGGGAAGGCCAGGTAAGCTTCTTGAAGCACCTGAGGTGCTTGGGTGAGTGATCCTGCAGGGCCAGGCATGCTTTGCAAAGCACCTGAGCTGGGGATAGGGGACCCTCAATCCCTGAAAGCCAGACACGCAGCTTAGACCCGACCTGAGGTACCTGACTGGTCCAAGCTGGGGCCAGGACCCAGAGAGGAGTCAAAAGGGCCAAGGGCCCACCAACGAGGTATGCCCACAAAGCAAAGAAGTTTGGAATCCTGACTTGTCTGAGATGGGGCCAGGGCCTAAGGGGGAGCCGAAGGTCCCAGAGAGGGGACCACAGCTAATGGGCGAAGGGAACAACTGAGTTTAGCTGCCTGGGATGCCATCTGTGAGGCTTGGGCCACAGTGTAGGGGTGGAATGGAGCTGTGGATACCCCCCTAAATATCGGGGTTCAAAATGGGCAGCCTTCTGCCTAATTAACACCTCAATACTATTACATCAAGGCATGGCAGGTGAGTGAGGTGGGTGGCTGGCCCATAGGCAGGAGACAGGCCAGTGCTTGCACTGGCTGTGAAAACTTACCCCTTTCACACAGTCTTGCTCAGCAGTAACTACCCTGGATCTTAATATAGGAATTTAACACCTGACCCTAGAATGTCTCAAGAGAAACTCAACATGGTCTGCCAAGTTTCACCCCTGGTTTAATTTCATAGAAGTCAATGGAACTTCAAGAGAGATGAACTGGGAACTCTGCTTTATTATTTTGTTTTATTTTTTTTCTCACCAATATGCACTAATGGCAGTTCCATTTTTTTTGCATAACAAGTACCAGAATACTGAATCTTTATGGCTGCCAAGAAATGCACAACAAACAGATTTACATGTTTTTTCCCTTTATTTCCATCATTTGACCTTTTCTTTTTATGTTCTACAAGCAAACTGCAACTATATTTACATGTTTAATCTGGATGAAATGTTAACTTTTTGTAGATGGCTATGGAAACTTTGATCTTTGACTTTCCAATTTTTTAAAAGTAAAACATAATGCATTCATGAAGGCGTTAAAATTGCCAGCTTTTAAGATGATTGCCAGCTCATGTTTCTTATTTTTTCAATCCCTATATGATCATTTCTGGCCTCCATACAGGTTTGGACCATTAATTCATAGTCCAAAAATTACTTTTATGCTGATAGAGAAGGTACTCAAATCATTTATATTGTCCAATTTCATCTGAATCTTAACTAAGTGTCAAAAAAGAGGTGTTCAATGCTACTTTTTTACCTAACCATGTGTAAAGCCCCAGGAATGGAGAGATGAGATAAAAAGATTAATAAAATCAAAACAGGATAACAAGGATGAAAAAAAGAAGTGATGGAAAAAATAGAAGAAAGGATAAAACTAGCTAAATAAAACTAAAAGACTGACCATTTTCCACACCCAAACCTGATCTCTTTTGGATGACATGTATCACTGTTTATTTAAAACCTGTGGATAGGCATTCAGGGTTTGTTCAAATGTAGCACAGATAAACACTATATAAAGGGCATGTAGTTTCATTATGTATAGAATAAACCTATAATTTGTGTTCTATATGAAAGCCAAATATTGATGATATCCCATCGGACTCATTTGAATTAATTTTCTTCTGTTAACTTAAGATTTAAAACAAATCATTTTGAATTTAATAAACCTATTTAATTTAATGAGGCTTAAACTCTGTCACACATACAAACACCCAAAATGAACATAAGTATTAGAATAGAGGAAAAAATAGATTAACTGTTAAGTATGCCTTCGCACTATAGATAAAAGATTTGTGATGTAAATTTAAATCTTAATCAAAATGGACTTTACAAACTTACTTTCCCTGTGATACACAAATGTGTAGTATTCTGGTTGACTTGTATTGTTTTACTTCAAATTGAGGGGGGGGGTTTCTACATTGGGCCAAAAGGAAGTGGAAAAAGTATTTACTGCCAGGGATGGATTCACAGAGGATGCAGTGGTGCAGCTGCACCCTTTTTTGATTCCTGCTCTACCCAAATTTTAAAACCAACTGCCTGAGAGGAGCAGCAACATTTTTATTTAGGCAGTGCTGAGACAATCTATTCACTTTGTGTCTTATTGTCATCTTCCTGGCTTCTGCTAATCTCTCTATTTCACAGGTATTAATGACCATCTAACCTTTATAGGGGTCTTGATGTTTCACTATTCAAATTATCCTTTCTTTTGCAATTTTGCTGTCTGTTAGTCATTTCTGGCCATGGCTCTCTCCTGTATCACAGCCATAGCCATACAGACTGTTCTAACTCTACCTAAAAACCTTAGCTCAGGTGGGGTAACATTAACTTAGGTGTAGAAATGTTTTACAGTGAAGTATTGGTTGCGCTGTCAAGCCAATCTGAATAAGAGAGATTCATTTAACTATAATTACTACAGGACTAATGACACAATATCTTTTGACTATTTTTACCTATTATGTTTCTAAACATAATATATGATCTAGCAAATTAGTGCATATTCTAGTAGATATATTTATTTTTTTGCCTTGATCTTAAACTCTATAATATAGTGCTAGCCCCCTAATATATTAATAAGCTTTGGGTTTCTCTTTAACTGGAGAAAAATATGTGTTTGTGTTATATGTGATGATGTGCCAGAACATCTGCATCCCCCATTTTCAAAATCCTAGATCCACCTATATTTACTGCTGTAATATTTGCCTTACTAATATTTGTCTTTTTTACAAAAACTATTCTATGACCTTAAATAACTATTCCCCCTAGATTTTATTTCCCTTTTCTGCTTCCCTACCAGATCACAAATGACTATCTACTGTTGAGAGGAGAGGAGAGTGTTGGGAGTAGTAGACTGGTGACAATTTTCACTCATGAATTACCACAATTATTACCACAATAACATAAAACTCTGCCATGGTTCTGGTGAAGACTAAGGGTCCAATGTTGTTTATACTTGGTGACACCTAAGCAAAACATAGGAAAAAGATAGGGAGGAGAGCAAGCAGGTGGAAGTGTGGCTGCAATCTAGTGGTTACAGCACTGCCTTCTGCCCCTAGGGAGCAGAAATCATAATTATGGCCTCAGTTTTTTAACTAATGACTGTCTGAGGCATAAACACAAGGTTGTTGCCAACTCTCATGATTTTTGGCATTGTTCTTAAAGTCTACACTTTGGGAATGTGAAAAACATCGCTTTCTCTCTATATATAAAAGAAAGAACTAAGTTTTTCACGTACCTGAAGCATAGACTTTAAGAACAATGCCAAAAATCATGAGAGCTGGCAATACTATAAACATATAAAAAGTTCCAAAATCAGGGACTAGAACTCTATGTTCATGGAAGCAACATAGTCTCTCAGGAATGGCTAAGATTCTAGGTGCATAGAAAGGTCCCACTCCAACAGCACCAAGCTGGAGCTCTGTTTCCTTAATTAAAGCCACTGCATATTGCCTACACTCTTCTTGAGGAAAGACAAGGAGGGCTGAGGTGCTCAGGAAAAAAAAAATTTTTTTAATAACTTTTAATTTCTGCTCAGTTTCTTACCTATCCTTTTTAGGAAGGTTATTGAGAAAATGGTGGCTACCTAGTTCTTCAGCATCTGATATCTCTATTCTTTTTGGAATCCACTCATACAGATGTCAAGACAGAAAGTGGAAATCACATTAGTCTTGGTGGTTGTGAGTCTCTAGAATAATATATAGGGGTCATTAATAGTTGATATTACTGTAGCTATCTATAGACCTCAGTGCTCTTTATCCTGAGCTATTTACTTATCTGCAAGACCCTGTGGGTTGGGCACAGTTGCATTAATGTCTTCCCCTAGACCTTTCAGAAAGATTACAAAAGGCAATACTGAGAAACTGCAATTCCTCTGCAAAGCCTCTCAGTTATGGGTTACCAGTCTATGAGCCACCAAACCTTTGGCATTTCAAAGGTAAACAACCTTGGATAGATCAGTGTCACTGATAGGTGTTATAGGGCTTTGGCCCAATCTTGATGCGTGCCTTGCCCCCCCAGCGACCTCAGGGTGAGATCCAGATTTGGCACCACCGAAATGGTTCAGGTGCTGCTCCTACTCGTCTGCCATGTCTTTGATGTTCATTGTTCTTTGCTTTGGAGGCAGTTCCCTGTAGGTGGCCTGAGGAGATCTCAACCCTGAGTTTCTTCATGAGGCTCCAACCTCCCCTTTATCTCACCCTCACCACATCCATGGACAAGGGGGACTCTGCTCTCCATAGGTCTTATGCTGGGATGATCCTGTCTCATCCATGTTGCCCGCCTCCAAGGGTTGGGTCATCTTGGCCATCACTCCTCCCAAGGCCATCCTTCATCTTTGGACTACAGCCTGGGTAAATAAACATGCCCCAGTCTGGGGTTAACTGTAACTTAGAAGTAAAACTGAACATAAGATGTCAGCATCCACTGGTGGGCTCCTGGGATCTTGTCTCCCAGGGGCCTTCAGTCTTGCTGAGAACTCTGCCATCCCTCTCTGCCTAGTAGGCATTTGGAAGGGTCATCCATGCTGTGCCAGGCCTCTGCTGGCCCTCTCGGGCAAGCCCCACTTGGGTTTGTGTCTTTTCCTCCTTCGAGCCTGCCTGACCTGCGGCTAGGCTGATTGGGTCCCACCAGCCAGCATTGTCTGTGTCTCCCATGCTGTGCTGCATGGTCTCCCATGCCTCTTTCCTTGCTGGGCTGCCCGAGGGTGTCAGTGGCCCCACACTGTCACTCCCTGCTGTGGTACCTGGGCTCCCTGTTGGGGCCTTGATGATCCTTCTGGGTGTCCCAGGGGACTGCTTCCCTCCAACAGAGCTCCCCAGTGTCCCCCTGCTCCCAGGGCTTGGGCTTCTTGTCTCGTCCACCAGCATCCTCCGGCAGATGCTCAGCCTCCTTCCCCTGCACCCAGGGTTTGTGCTCCCCAGCTCCACAACCAGTATCTACCCACCGGCATTCTGCCCTGCTCTTCCTGGCACTGGGCCAGCTGTGTTTCCAGCTGTCTTTTGAGCAGCCTGCGCTTCTCCAAGGCCATGTCCCCGACATCTGCTGATTCACAGGCTCAGGCAGCTCCAGAACTGCCCAGGCTACTCCCGCATCTCTCCCCAGCTGCCCCTCACCCTATGGTGAGGATTGGGG
>NW_005842484.1:341974-353552 GCF_000455745.1 Alligator sinensis
TCCCCCCACCTGCCACTCACCCTATGGTGAGTATTGGGGCAGATTGGGAGTGGGGCGGGGGTGAGTGGGGGGGGGCGCTTTTGCCTCCCCTCTCACAATGAGGTAAACTCAGGCCACTCAGAACCAAAAAATCAAGTACGTTTAGTTTTGAAATGTTCCAAAATAGAAATTCAGAATGTCTCATTTTATTCCATAAAACAAAACATTTCAACTTTATATATTTTTTCTTTTTTTGGCTAAACTTTTTTGCTGAATTTGTTACAAATTCATTAATAATTTCAGTCAGCTGGAAACTTCAGTTGGCAAATTAGATTGTTCATCTGAACAATTTCATGCTGCCCTAATTATTACTGTGCATTGTATTCTATTACCCTGGGTAATAGACATACCAAAATAATGGAGTTTAGAATTATATCTAAACAACATAAACACTACTTTTGTTGCTCTTTATTGTTGTGTTTAATGTGTGGGAAGAAGATGAATGTTTCCAGAAATTTGGAATAATAGCTTGAGATGCTGTACAGCAATTTCTGTTAAATTGTCTGTAGTTCATAGAGATTAACTTGTCTTTTCAGAATGCTCCCAAGGTGATTAGAACACTTTACTCTCAAAAGTATATCTTTAAGCAGAATACAAACTGAAACAGCATACTATATATTCCTGTATATTGCCTGATCTTCCATGGAAGTTTTATAGAACTCCTGTCAGTTTGACAGATCATGAACTTCCCAAGGCAAATGAAACCATCCCAGTTACACAGTACTTTGAAAGCAAGAACGTATGTAACCTGTTTTCTCCAAACACACATGCTGCAAATAAAGATATCAAGTGTACTGACATTTCTGCATTACCGCTTAAAATAACATCCTGTGTGATGCCTATATACTGTGCTGTTAGCTCAATTTCAGATTTTCTAAACACTGGGTTTCAAAGAATAATGCTTCAGTTCCTGTACAGTGTATGCAACTACTGCATCTAAAGCTGGGGGGAAAAGTTAAGAATGTGTGGGTTATGGCTTCAAAATTAGGCATGCTTTAGTAATCTAGTACACTAAACTGTTTCTTATTAATATTTCATGCAAGTACACTCCAGTTATCCCATGAGCCTGACACTTTCTCAACATATCAATAGCAAATGTTCTGTAAAATGCAACTTTTTTTCTAATAAGGCCACCCTGGCTTTTACAGTGATCTTAACTGACCCTCAAACTTTGAACTCTAATGTAGGGTTTAATTTGTTCTTTTTTTTTTTTTAAATAAAGGAACCAATATACAAAACTTGTTGGTATAATATACCACATTTGACAGTTCTGTAGAATTCTGTCAGTCTGCTTTGTTCTGATCAAACAGATGTAAGTTTGTTGTGCTTACTGAAACAGAGTGCAAAATGACTTAGGAAAATAATTAGTATTAAATCCCTCGTTAATATAATTATGTGCCTTAGAATCTGGTTTTGAAGTGTGTCAGCTTAAGCACAGCTGTTTTCCTCTTTAATATAAACAAGGCTAGTCAGAGGATTTGTGTCAAAGGACTTAAGTTAGTGACTGAATTTTATAAAAACTTCTTAGATGTAGTTTCACTAAATCTTTGTCATTACAAGTACATTTTTATTACTCATTCAATACTCATAATGCCATGACACCCAAAAGTCTCAATCAAGCTTTGAACACCGTGATGTTACACAGTGGAGATAGCTACATGACAGACTCAAGTTTAAGCTAGGGATACTTAAGATTGATTTACCGAGTTTAAATCTGTTACCAATAGCAGTCTGACCATGGAAGAAAGAAGCTCAATGGCAGCTAATTTATCTGGCTTCTTGGGTGGATTCTGTAGCTCCATTCACATAATGCAAGGCTGGAATGCTCCGGTATGCAAAATTGTTACTTTGAAACTATCTAAGGCAGGGGTAGGCAATGCTTTTGACTGGCGTGCTGAAAAAAAACTGCAATGTCTACCTTGTAAGAGTCCAGAGACATGACAGAAAAAACAAAAGCAGAATGGAGGGTACATGGCAGGATGCACTGCTTACTAATATAGTTAATAATCATAAATGGTTTTTTTGGAGTGGGAGGGTTTTTTTTTTACAGTAAATACCAGGCTTTCTAAAAATTCTAAACCTGATGACAATAAATAAAACGTCATATACCATCTTTGTTCTTGTGTATTCTTTTTCTGTTAAGCATATTGTGATGAGAGAGAGGAAAAAAGAGAAAGAGAGAAAGAAGAGAAAGAGAAAAGGAGAGGAGAGAGAAAGAGGTAAAGAAAGAAAAAGGAAGAGAAAAAGAAGAGAAAAGAAAAGAGAAAAAAGAGAGAAAACAGAGGACAGGAGATGAAAGAAGAGAAGAGAGGAGAAAAAAGAGAGAGAGAAAAATAAAAGGGGAAAAAAGAAGAGAGGGAAAAACAGGAGAGAGAGAAAAAGAGGCAAGAGGGGAGAGAAGAGAGAAAAAAAGTAGATAAAAAGAGAAAGAGGGGAAAAAAGAGCGGCGATAGAAAAGGGGTGGCTACACTTACAGGTGGACCTAGACAGGCTAGCAAGTTGGGCAGATCGGAACCTGATGAAGTTCAACATTGAAAAATGTAAAGTGCTCCACCTCAGGATGAGCAACCCCAACACACCTACAAGCTTGGCGGCACCAAACTGTTTAGCACCACAAATGAAAGGAACCTGGGGGTAATAATAGACAACAGTATGAATATTTGCCGGCAATGCGATGCTGTAGCCAGTAGGACAAATAATACTCTGGCATGCATCAATCAATGCATCTCCAATAAAGCCAAGGAGATGATTCTTCCACTCTATTCAGCACTGGGGAGACCGCAGCTGGAGTACTGCGGCCAGTTCTGGGCACCACACTTTAACAAGGACGTGGACGAGCTTGAGAGAGTCCAAAAAAGAGCCACCCATATGATCAGAATCTTAAAAGGCAAGCCATATGAGGAAGGGCTGAGGGATCTGGGACTCTTCAGCCTGAGGAAAAGGCAGCTGAGAGAGGACCTGGTAGCAGCTTACCACTACATCAGGGGAGTACATGAAGGGCTCAGTGAGCAGATCACCAGGGCACCTGAGGGGAAAACCAGGAGGAGTAATGGCCACAAACTCCTGGAAAAATCAATTCAGGCTCAACATTAGGAAAAACTTCTTCACAGTCTGGGTGTCCAGACTGTGGAATAAGCTCCCTCCACAGGTGGTGCAGTCACCTACTCTGGAAATCTTCATTAGGAGACTAGACAGTCACCTTTCTGGGGTCACCTGACCCCCAGTTGCCTTTCCTGCTTGGTGTAGGGGGCTGGACCCAATGATCTTACTAGGTCCCTTCTGGCCTTACAATCTATGAATCTATGAAAAAAAGAGAAGAGAAAGATAAGAGGAGAGAGAAGAGAAGAAAAAAAAAGAGAGAAAAAAGAGAAGAGAGAAAAAATGGAAAAAGATAAAAAGAGGGTGTGTCTCTTGTTGTCCACTGCTACCATCTGCAGCTTTGGCCCGCTGGTCCAGGGCAGTGTTCAGCAGAGGGAGGCAGTGACACTCCAGCAGCTGGCATCAGGGCAGGAGTGCTCAGGCCTCCCCAACAGTCCCAGAGCAGTTGGAGCCCCGGCCCTGAGCTGGGAGGGAAGGCCTGGCTGGGGCTCAGGCAGACAGATGCCCCATCGCACTCAGCCAGGAGAAGCACTGGGGCACTGAGCACCAGGGCCAGGCACTTGGGGCAGGGTCCAGGTGGTACAGAGAGAAGCAGGCATGGGAGGAGGCACCACAGGCAGGCCAGCCTGGCTGGGCCCTTGGGAAGACAGCAGCTGGAGGAAGGAAAGGGCCAGGTGGGAAGCAGGGGCTGCCCTGGGGCTCCACAGACTAGGGCCATGGTGAGTGAGAGCACCCAGTGGCACCTGAGAAGGGGCCTGGCCTGACCTGACCTGGCCTAGCCCAGCCCAGCCCAGCCCAGCCCATGCAGCTCCATAAGAATGGGCCACAGCCATCCTGCCCATGAGGGGATGCCACATAGCTGGGGCAGGACACCAGACTCAAAGGACTCCCAGCTCTGGGCTCAGTCTCCCTGTGTCCTGGGCACAGCATGAATGGAGCAGAGCCACCCCCAGTTTATGAACCTGGACATGGGGCCCAGCTTCAAGAGCCCCTGGGGCCCTAGGAACAGCTGCTGCAAGCAGCGCTCAGGGCTGAGCCAGCCAGGAGCCTCCAACACAACAGCCCTCTGCAGTGCCTGCCCAGACCCAGACATCACCCATCCACAGCTCCCCTCCAGAGGCTGGGCTGGGCTGGAGGGTGCAGCCTGGGGGCAAAGAGCGGAGCCAGAGGAATGCGGACTATGTCCCTGCCCAGGTTCCTCTGACTCCACCTCCAGTGCTTGCCACAGCACTGGGACCTGTGGCTGCTCCAGAGAGCCTGGAGCAGCAACTTAAAAAAATGGTTTTTTAAAACAATTTCCTCTCACACCTCCTGGCATGCCGAAGAAAATGTCTCTGTGTGCATCTAATTGGCACGCGCTAGAAGTTGCCTATCCCTGATCAAGGCACCTTGACACTGCACTGCAATCTGAAGGAATTGCTTAGTTTCTCTCCCAATCAGAGTGCAGTGGAATGGGCAAGTAACATATAAAAGGTAAGGGAGAATGTTGTAATAATATCTGTTTGGTTTCATAGACATATATTTTTTACAGTTAAAAATGAATGTAACAACACATGTGATCTATCCCCACCTGTACCTGCCTTCTGGTCCACTTCCGGGTTCACTGCTGAGCACATGGAGGGTCCCCCTGCACTCCTGTGGGATACTCCATGCGCCCCAGCATCACAGCGATCGAGCCATGTCTGCTATGTAGACAAAACATTTAAAGCTGTGTCTATGTCCAAATCTCTGAATCTTTCTGAATCTCTCCGAATCAATTCAGAGGGTTCCGATTCAATTCAGAGAGATTTAAAGGGTCCTCTGATTTGATTCAGATTGAGAGATTTGGCCACCAAATTGGGTCAAATCTCTGCCAAATTGAATCAGGGACTGAAGCCACACACAGCCCTAGAAGGTGACAAAGATGGCCTTAATTGACAGGCCTATACAGAGGTGGTGCTTTCATTTAATGGGGAAGGGGACAGAGATTTGGAGGGAAAAAAAACAGGATTTGGTTTTGCCCAATTTTTTAAAGTTTAAATTGTCAACGAGCCATACAGGAAAAGCAAAGCATGGAATCCCTTTGAATCTTTAGTGGACAGTTGTCCAAACATGGACTAGGAATGCAGGATTTCCACTGTGGTTTGAGTTTACATGGGTTTGTAGGATTATTCCAGTCTTTTTTCTGGATGATTTTAGATTAAACCAAAGGAACTAGGATATAATTAAGACCAAACATCACTTATGGTGCTGATTTAAAAAGATAAAGCATTAAATCCTGGGTAAATTCCATTAACATCAATAGAAGTTTGGATTTAATAACACCTGAATAAAGAACTTCAGGATGCGCCCCAGAATTATCAATGCAATGCCTGCTCAAATTGTTCTGTGCTCTTTGATCCAGTCAGTGTAGGATCTGAGTGTTCTTGCTTTGTATCATAATAGACTGCTTGAATTAAACATGACATAAATGGTGTTAATATATTCAGGGATAGGAGGAGATGTGACAGAAAAATGGAAAAACAAATCCATGCAGATATTTAATTGAGTTAGTGACTTTTTATCCTACAAGCTATCAGCAGATGAAAGCCAAGAAAATGCTTATGATATGCAAGGAATTCCTTTCTTGCTTCCAGAACCGGTGAAAATAGCAACAGGACCACATACCTGTATATTTTAAAACATCAAAGAAAGAAAATAGTTTATATATTAAAAATAACCAAGTTCCCTAGGCACTATTGCTATGGAAAATTGAAATCTATAATAATTAAGAACCCGACTTCCTTTAACATGTGTATAAGATTAAGTGGTCACCAACAGAAATGCTGGTGATTTAATCTAAGTATTTCATAATATCTGAGCTGCTTCTTTTGGCAACTTCCACAGACAAGGGGATCAAAGTGGTATCTGTTTTGTTTTGAGAGATCTCTGAAACATTAATATGTGCAATGATGAACAGAATAAAATGAATTCAGAGTCAATTTTGCATTCCTCACTGAAAAAATCTACTTTGAAAAGGGAAAGCATACATAAATGGCAAGAGTTTGGTTTAAAGCTCCTTTCTATTATGCAGTGTTTTAAAATGGGATAGTTAGCAAAATTAATAAAGTGTATTCTAACATTTCACAAAAACAAAGCACCTATTTCTGACTTATCTGTTCCGCTCTACTCGGGATCTCTTGAACATATAGAGCATCTATACACATGCAGGGAAGCTGCTCTGACATGCTGTAATTATACCACTGCAGAGCAGACTCAATAAATTGAGTCTACTGGAGCAAGGTTATTACCACACTGCAGCAGACTCTAGTGTCACATATATAAACATCCCCATGCTGAAAAATGGTGGTGGGGGCGTTCCACAACATTTAGTAAAAACATCCCCACCACCATTTTTCAGGATGGGGATGCTGATACACATGACACTCCAGGCACTTTAATTAGAGCAGCTCTTGGAGCTGCTCTAAGGCCCTCCCCCACTCCTGGAGCACATATATAAATGCCCATATTGACACTATATCACAGAAGAAGGACATTGGCTTCTGGGGTTCCCCTGATTTGCCTATGGCAGGTTAGAGGGTTATGTCTGTGTTGTGTCAGGGTCTGGATAAAGACGATCCTGTCTCAGGCAGGTGGTCGGATTAGATAACCTCTGGAGGTCCCTTTCATCCCTACATGTCTATGATTTTATGATTCTGTGAGAAGGGACCTGCACAAGTTCTTTTCACAACACAGATTGCTTCCTCTGCAGAACTAGATATGGTTTATTGGCTGGAATACAGGTGGGGATAGGATCCTCCCAGTCCATTCATATCATGGCCACTTCTGTGGTAAGGGCATTGTACCTCATTGACCGCTGTTCTCCCAAAGAATCCATGTACAGTTTGCAATGTGGTTAGCTCACACAGAGAGTAAGGGGACAGCTTGGTTCTGTTTACTCATTTGTATGGCCGTTCTCATTTGTATGAGAATTAAAGCACACAGCTATTGAAGGGCCTTTTATGTTACTTTCTCACAAGACCTGCCTGCTCCACCCTGAAACATCATGTTGCTACCATGCTACCTCTCAAACCTTACACAGTATAGCTGTGTTCCCATGAAAGCATAGGAAAGGAGCAATGTATAGAAATAGTCAAAGCTTCCCCCCAGCCCCACATACTTCACTCATTAGCTCCCTGAATAGATATTTACTAGGTGCATAAAGAATTTTCCCATATCATAACAGAAAATATTTGGAGTGATACTACATAAGCATGAACCATATGAAAAGAAAAACAATTACTGTTGTACTTGATGTTTATGAAAAATAATAATAACAACCATGTGATGCACTGGAGTTACTGCTACACAACCAAAGGATAATTTTTCTTTTATGATAATTAAAAATTCTATATGCAAAAAATAAAACTAGTGTTATTAATCTTCTGAAAGCAACAAAGAGATATAGAAAGTTTAGTTCTTATCCCCAAGTCTTCTGACTGGTTTAGAAAACTGTATAATACATCAGACTCAAATTAGCTGTTGACATCCAGGCTAAATGTTAAATTAGGAATGTCTGGTTCATATGAAAAGTATAAAATGCTGTCTTGAAATGTTAATTGAAATGTTTGTGACAAATGAGAAAATGTTATGTCCAAGATGTGCTGTCCAAGTGATTATATGTTATCAGACCACCAGTTTTAAAACAAATACATCTTGAAGCAAGTGTACTCACTCTATATCTACTGACCTTTCCATACATTCAAGCCAGTGAACCTCCAAGAATGCACCTGAATGAAGATCTTACTAACTTCAGATAAATCTTTCAGCCTCTCAGCCCCACTTAGGATCCCATGTGTTTGTTTCCATCATAAAATAAGTTCTAATTCTTTCCTACTGTTACTGTCAGCCAGTGTGGTTTTCACTTAGCGTTAGACATAATGAATTTATTCTCATCTGGCTTCATGTGGAACAATACTGTGTAAGTGAATCGATTCCCTCTTTGCTTTTTTCTAAAAAAACAAACCGTAGCTGACTGGTCCAATATATTAATAATCAGTATGGTCTGTGCCTAGGCTTTGGGTGTTTGTTTTTCATATTAATTTCCTTTAATACTGAATATCAAATTTCTGATATAAAACAGACATTATTAGGATGCAAATTACTGTGGCATTATGGCCTAATGACGCTTCAAGTAGGCAAATTTAAAAGCTTTTTTCTTTCAGTGCTTAGCAGTTCCTGTTCCTATTTAGTTTTTTTTTAGTTAAATTTCATCTTTCCAGTGTGGGCCCACCTATATGAAAACATAGTTAAAGGTTACACTCAAAATACAGTGTACCATGTATGAAGAAATTCTGTCAGACACCAAATATGTTTTGAATATTGTGTAGTGTGGTAACACAACCAAAGGAGGGCTGAATAATGAAAAGAAAAGAAAGGAAGAGGACTGGGAGTAAAGGTATTAGAGAACAAATAAATAGGAGGGACGACAATGACTAAAAGGGTGGAATAGCATTCACTTAGGTCCACTAAATCTACTTAGAAGTGAAATAGAATCTGGCCAACCATGTCTAAACATGGATGCATATCAGGGCAAGCCATGAGGAAAAGGTCTTTTGTTCACAGTGGGTCTTTTGTACACAAGATGCTTTACTGTGCATTAGACTAATCTAGTGAGCAATAAGATTACTCTAATGTACTGTTTTCTAGTACCTGTAGATAGAGATTCTTGAAACTGGCACATTAAAGCTAATGTGCTAGAGTGCATGTGTAGATGCTGACCAAGAGCAAATTGCTTCCAGTCAGCCTAGCCAACAGGGGGCCACAGGGGGAGTACTGTCCCAGTTCAGTGGGATGCTGCCTTCCAGCCACATGGAAATCAGGACTTGTCCCAATCTCCATGTGGCTGGGAGACAGCTGCCAGGCAACTGGGACAGCTCTCTTCCACCGTGTGGAATTTGGGGCCATCCCCCATGCTCCCTGCCAGCCGAAGGGTACCAGTCTAGCTGCTGCAGGGGGGCAAAGCATGGCAGGAGCAGCCCTAACTGAACTGCTCTAGTCAGGAGCAAATTTGCTCCCGACAGGCAAACTTTCAGCCCAGTTTATGTGCCTGAATTTTCTGTGCAAAAAATCCCCTTGAAGGTTCCCCTTTCATAAGCTTGTAGAAGTAGTAGAAAAGTAGAAATTTAGTCAGAAAAAAACAAAAACCAATCCACAGTCAGAATCCATTGGGGTTTACAGTGGGTTACAAATGGAATATGAGACAGCACTGCAATATTTCGGAGGGGGGAGGAGGAATGGCATTCTGGGATGTATCAATAAGCATGTCATATGCAAATTATTGTAGGTGACTCTTCCCCTGTCTTCTGCACTGGTGAGCCCTCCCGTAGAGTACTAGATAATTTTGGTCTTCACAGTTTCAGAAATCTATAGACAAATTGGAGAGTTTCCAAAAGCAAGCACAGAAATTTAAAAAAGGCCCAGAAAACATGCCATATAAGGAAAAGTGGGGAGAATTGGGATGATTTAGTCAAGAAAAGAGATATTTGAGGGGGGATTTGATAATGTCTACCAATACAAATGTTATAAAGACAGTAGCAAACAACTATTCTCTATGTCTACAAGGTACAAGATAAGAAGTAATGTTCTTAAACTGCAAAGGAGAGATTTATGTCTATTAAATAATTTTTCCATATATGAGGGTGGCTAAGCAGTGGAATATATTACCTAAAGAGACTGAGGAATCTCCATTACTGGCAGTTTTTAAAATTCAGGTTTGTGATGGGTTAGACATGAGAGATGAGCAGGGTGCTGGACTAGATGAATTCTTGAGATCCCTTCCTATCCTATTTTTTTATTATTCTAATTAAGGTCCTTAAATGAGACATTTTTCCAAAGTAAGAAATCATGTTAACCATAAGAGCAGAGCTACATTTATAAAATATTGATAATTTCCAATGATGTACTTGAACACCCTGTACAGGGGGTGCTGAAACATCTGCCTCCACAGTTACTTGAAAGTTATCACTAGAAAAATGAAAAGCATCACTGGAAAAGAACTGAAAGTAAGAATGCAATTTATTGTGCAGCATACTGAAATGCAGCCTCCAGGGTATACTGCGTGATGATCAATGTAGCAGAATTGCAGTAGTGAACCATAGAGGCAGAATAATCCTCTTAACTGCAGAAGAATTTGGAAATACAAATCAAATTCCTCAGACAGAAAATATGTCAACAGTTTTATTTTCAGTGTTATTTCTATGCAAGGCCATACTGGCACTAAATAAAACAGAAATTGATGAGGGATGCATTTCTTGGCAGTAAATGAAAGGCTTAAAAGCCAAAAGAATATTTAAATCCTTAATCCAGGTAGTTCCTGAAATACCCTTAAGACTCAGCTGATTATGGTTATTATTTTGGTAATGCTGAGAGGTCCCAGGGAGTGATTGGAACCTCCAGATAATAAGTATGACAAGCCCACCATTAATCAGGTATGCAGTACGCTGCAGAGGGTAGGAGCACAGCTGAAGCTCTGGTTTGCATGCATATATTTCATGCTGTTTCTAGCAACATGCTTTTGGAGGTAGAATAGGAAAGAAAAACATAATAATGCCTCAGGCTTGTCTCCTTACTGCTTCCCTTACTGACCTTCTCCTAGTCTGAGGTGTGAATTACACAGTGGCAAATAATGACATGCAAGAAATTCTCCAAATTTGCCTTTTAAAAAATAAAGTGTTCTGTAGAGCAGTAGGTTAGCTTCTGTCCCTCACTTCATCTTGTCATCCTCCTTTCCTTTGTACCATACCATTCCATTTGTACCAACCCCCTCTCCCCAATCCATGCATATCATGCATAAAGTTTCATTCCAGCGCAGTCATTGGAAATGCACAAAACTGAATCTGACCCAGAAACATTTTTCCTGATTCTGATATCTGGGGTCTGCTTCTCTATTGCCCCAGACTTCTTACAGTCAGTTACACTGGTATAACATGGTAAAAAACTATTATCTATCAGTGGTTACACCCACTCTACGTGGCTATAATAACAACTCTGCAAGATGGAGGGCAACAGAGAGTCAGGACCTTGCTCTTTGTTGCTGCTGACTGAAATACCCATCATGCCTATGACTCAACAGGATGAGATTTTTTTACTGGATTGGTTGTTCTGCTGATAGTATAAGCTATCAGCTCATGACCAGAAGGTATGGAAGGATGAAACAATGATACTTAATTAAAAGGTGAAAGGAAGTATATCTCACATCAGCTGTACTTGTTTCATGTGTCTTGTCTATGCCATGCTAAGTGGCTATATGTCCTGGAATGAAAAAACTATTAAGCAACCATCATAGTCAGATCTAGGATTTTGAATCAGATGAGATGAGACATGTAGATGGTGTGGTGCATCATCCCATATAGTTTCATAGTTTCATAGTAGCTAGGGTCAGGAGGGACCTGATCAGATCATCTAGCCTGACCCCCTGCCC